>NC_054712.1:34696057-34728715 GCF_016097555.1 Gigantopelta aegis
ACAATAGGCTATTGAATAGCGGTTCACGGTTGGACAGCGTCTCTGACGTCATCACGGAAATTGCCGATCTTTGCCGGTAAAATATGCATATTTCCCAACGATGTCAGAATTACGAATTGTACTGCTTTTAAGTAGTGAAATAATTTTTATATATTTTGTAAATTATTTTTTTAGTTATATTTGGCATCATATATTTACACAATTACAATATTTAGACGCTGTTCACAAATCCTTTAAACAAAATTTGTTAATGTTTCAAAATTTATTTTTCAATTTAAAGGAAAGGTGTAAGCTGGCTCTAATGCCAAATTAAACAAATATGGAGTCTGAAGAATGATGCAATAAAATGTTTAATATGTGAACGGGTTTAGGATTAATTGACAATATTAACACGGATTCTTTTTTACGCGCATGGATAAAATAACTACGCGAAAAACCGCGTGCATTGGCTGTGACGTAGCACGTGAACAGCCAGCCAGTAAACAATGTGTGAAACCATGTGCTTTTTGATAGATTTGTTTACATTAGCGCTTTGATCAATGGCTTACCAACCGTTTATGTTTGAGCCCGAACGTTCCGAACACGATAGTGAGTCGGACTTCGACATAGGATTATCTTCAGGCGATGAATTGGAAGAAAATGTCGAAAATATTGCGCGATTGGGAAACCGAGATTTGTGTTTGTGTGGCAACTGCAGACCAATGGACACGGTAAAAGAAAGTATCTGTTGTTTAGAAGTAGACCAAATCGGCGACAAAATGCAAACCACCAACTTGCAGTGCATTCTAGAACATTATGATTTCCCGATTATATGTTTGTATCCAGAAGTGCTCAGGACAGCCCTCGTAGCCAGAGCCGACATACGACGCGATGACTACACAGAACCAGTACCAAATAGGTATGTAGCTTACTATGGTCCGTCCCACAGGGAACGCCCTTTTTCATACTATACAATTTACTACAAGTTATTTATTTCTGAACCGATTGGTTTGTAAATTTGCACACAAAAATATTATTTTATTTTTTTTGTTATCTCTAAAACACTTTAACTTTTTTTCTTAGGTCAAACCAAACAGCAATTACTGAATTGGCCCCATTTTTGTTTTAAATTCAAATGTTGGTACATTTCCTTGAAAATTATTAAAATGTGGTCGATTTATGTAATCTTTTATTACTTAAAGACTAAATATGTGCTTTACATACATTTTTATATACTAATTTATTGTGAAACATCTATATTGACCTTGTAACACCAATAGGCTTGCAGGGTAAAGGGCATTACTAATGTTGGAAATAAGTTGAAACTTCATCAGATATCACATATATAAACTTTACATTTGGGCGGTATACCACACATACCGTTCGGTATTGGTATCTATCTGTCAACACCCATCATATTCACATCAATTCAATCATTGAAACTATAGGAACAGTTACAGGGATATATCCAGGTGTTGTGCAGTACCAAACATGGCCCCCATCCCAAAAGCAAGTGGCATTGAACATTTCTAATTTGATGATCAACATGTCTGTTTGGATAAATTAATTTCATAATGGCCTTAAAAAATATCCCAATTATGATTAAATGGCTTTAAATTTCCCATTAGATATAGGGTCCCTCTGTCGAAGAATCTAGAATAATTCACCATGTGCAACATTTTAAAACTAGTAGTACTTACTAAATATTTATTATTATTTCTCTCCTGTTTGCCAGTGAATAATATATTACTGTTGTCCCTTGCTCGCCACGAGGATGCCAGAGAGATTCGAACAAGATATATACCAAGTTTGATGTGTTACTCTTTTTTAATTACGTTTAACAAAACAGTGACTAAAGTTAAATGTAACAACAAGCAAAGGTGTCAACCTAAAGCTAGGAATCCCAGGGCTAGCTCTGGGTAAGCAGAACATTATTTATTAAACTTCAAAAATAGCAGAAAGCCTGTTATTTTGAACAAAATGTTAATTATTAATACTGTAATATATGAACTTATTTCTCCAAATTAAAAATATTTTTTTTAATTTGGCAAGTGCCATGATTTCTATAATTTCTATATAAACTGTTACACATTACGTCCACATGGATTCCTGGCTATTCAGTATAGTTTTGTTATAAAAACAGTTCAACTGTTGTCAAAATAATGGTCAACAATTGAAATTAATACATCCGTATATAATAATACATTAGTTTGGCATAAGTACATTTTAGTCTATATAAGCAAAATCCATTGCTCATTATGTAAAAAATCTGAGATTTACATACATACAATAAAATGCATACCATTTCACCTTATACTCGCAGGGCTCAAAACTCGCCCAAAATTAATAATGGATGTTGCCAAATTATAGTAACAAACCATAAACAACAAATACAAATATTAATAGTGGCTCATATGTTATCAGGGATGGGAATTCTCCTCGGATCAGCTGTTTTTCTATACACCCAAAAGCAAAATGATAAACACACCACAATAAATAGTCACCAATCCTGCTCACCATATGTAAATACAAGGCATAAACTATAAATAGCACATCAGAATAGGTAATGTCACAGATATTTGCACCACAGCTCAGCTAATGTTCACACAAATTCATGACTGCTGATACGATAAATACACAAATAATAAGCTATAAATAGCACAGAATAGGTAAAGTCACCAATATTTGTACCACAGTTCAGCTAATGTTCGCACAAATTCATAGCTGCTGATTAGATAAATACACAAATAATAAAACTATTAAAAGCACATCAGAATAGGTAATGTCACATATTCACACCACAGCTCAGCTAATGTTCGCACAAATTCATGGCTGCTGGTACGATAAATACACAAAGAATAAACTAAATAGCACATCAGAATATTTACACCACAGTTCAGCTAATGTTCGCACAAATTCATGGCTGCTGATACGATAAATACACAGAGAATAAACTAAATAGCACATCAGAATATTTGCACCACAGTTCAGCTAATGTTCGCACAAATTCATGGCTGCTGATACGATAAATATACCAAAAATAAACTAAATATCACATCAGGATAGGTAACGTCACTGAGATAAGCACCACAGCTCAGCTAATGTTCGCATAAATTCATGATTGCTGATTCATAAATACATAAGGAACAGGTACAGTCATCAAAACTTAGCAGATCAGCTAATGTTTAAACAATTTTGTGCTTGCTGATCAGCTAATATGCATTTCAGCATCGTTCACACAAATTATATTACATTTCATTATTGGTGTGTTTATGGTTTTTGATACTTCCTATTTCTTTTCAGAACTTTCAGGCATCAAGCCTATCGACAGTTTACCTACTGGATTCACAACAGACTTGGGTGATATGTAAGGCGAGTTATTCCATCATGTGCTGTGTGGAAAATCAGAGATGAATTTCCTGCCCATGATGGAGTATATGTTGGGTTTACTGAAGCAGATGTCTGATCTAATACTGACACAAAATAACAATAACACTACCACTGGATTCCTTGGTACAAACTTGTTGAAGTAAAAAAAAAAAAAAAAAAAAAAAAAAAAAAAAAAAAAAAAAAAAAAAAAAAAAAAAAAAAAAGTGGGTTGTTTGTTCTGTTAATATCTGTACTCATGTTACATCTCCATGAGTTTTAAAAGTTTAAAAATTTAATAGAATATTCTGATTGCTCAGGCATGTAATTTACATAGAACATATTTAAAATATCATGGTGACATTATTTCAGGTTAACAACTGTTTGCCCATTCTGGAATTGTGCTTATCAATTGTTTGTTTTTTGTCTGGTCTTTCTTTGGTAGCAATGCTTTTTGGTAACGCTGGTACTGTAACTGAAGGTAGTGTCAGATTGTTTACTCTGTTAGTTATGACAGTGTCAAGCATGTTGTCCAGGTAGCTATAATCTTTCTTTTCCTTCACTGGTTTTGCAACCCACTGCTTAGTCATTTTCGTGAATACCAGATTGTATCTCTTCTCTCCATTTACTGCCTGTTGTCTGCCAGTGTTGTTATTGTGATCCAAAATGGCAAGCTGCTGTCTTGCATGCATTCCTTTGTAGCTGAAGTGTTGCCGTTTTGGGCAGTATTTCAACAGAAGTGAGTGAAATACTTCAAGATCTCCTGTGTGGCAGAACATGGTTAGCTTTTTCAGTTGATTTAGCAGCCTGGTGTTGAACATGACATCCTGCAGAGCCTTGTGTGGTGGTGTGCCAGGTTTTATCCACTTCTTGGATCTCATGTACTCTTCACCAAGGGGATCATGTGCACAGCGATGGTATTTGTCTGCTGACTGCCATTCATGGATGTTACTGATGTGGTGGACAATGGACAGAAACTTTTCCTTGAGGATGACTTCATCTTCCTCACATGTTGCCGTAGACCACCACACATGGTTTGTGATGGATCTCATCCATGGTCCCAGTGCACTACATTCCTTTCTCTTTGTTACCTGGCCGAGCTTCTTACCGAAGGACTTAGCAAAGTGCCACATGTCATACTGGTGTTGGATGATTATCTCGTCCTTCATAACTTTTCCAATCTGCAGGTGTCGGTCTGTTGCTAACACCTTTACATCCAACGACCCCTTCACCTCTTCCAAACACCTGGTAAAGCCCAATTTCTCCATGTTGGTTGAACTTCCAATCTCAGTCACTTGAACAATATTATAAGCCACCACCTTACCGGAATGCATGTCCATCATGGTATAATTGCAGTATTTGGCACAAAAGCCAGGACTATCGCATCGTCCATCTCCACATAACCACACTTTCTGGCCTTGCAACTGGGAAACAACAGAAGCTTGTTCCATCTGCCAGGCATTGTTCACCACAGGGAAGAGCTGCTTGTCCTGAATGCTGAAGTATGTTTTCTCAGAAAAAAAATTCAACCGCAATGTCTTAGCAAAGTTACTTATTTGGCCGAAGGTTGATCCTGTAAAAAGAAGTGCAGCAGCACTTAGCAGATTCCCTGCAGCCATCCTGTTTATTACAGGCTGTGAGTTCCATAAACACTCATGTCCCATACTGCATGTAGTTTCCACAACTAATAACGAGCCCATTGTTCGTTTCTTGCAATATGCTAGTTTTTCGCAACAGTTTGGAAGTAAACATTTATTGAAAAGTTGACTAAGACAGGACTCGAATATTATAAATTTCGAGTCTGTCTGTGGAGGCTGAGAAGTATCAAAACCAGTCCTATCGCTATTTGAGCTGCCAAACGAGCTGGAATCTGTTTCACTTTCTTCAGGAAGGTACGATGGATCATGAGTAACATCATCCTCGATGCTACTTAATTCTAATTCTTCTGAAACATTCAATTCTAAAGACAGCGATCTTTTGGCAGGCGTTGACCTTCCCAGTGGTGTCTGCAAGTTCCCTGAGAGTTGCACATCACATAAACATTTACTATCAACTTGTTCTGTCTGGGTACACGCATCTTTCAAATCCACAAACACTTGTGTTCCTCTGTTTTGCCTTTGTGGCTTCAGTGTTATCTGAAATTACATAAACAGTAGTGTTAAACAAGCTAAATGATTTACATGTATTGAAGTTGTTATCACAGTTGCAAGTGCCAAGTACTACAAATATTATTTGAGGTAAAAAGACTTTTCAGTGTGTGTTTTGCTCTCATAAATGCAAATAAGTCTGAAAGTAATTTATTTGTAAAATATTATCACAATAATTCCTGTCATCTGTGTAGCTAAATGTTACCTGGATTTGGCTACAGGTTTTCGGATCAAATTCGCTAATTTTTGGCATGCACCTTAAATTCTACTAAAGATAGTATCACTGCTCTGAATTAGAACATTTGTCGTGGAACGAGCTTTCATGGATCGAATGATACTGTTACAGTAAAAAGAGAAATAACAAAACATGGTTACGACATGTATTATTATTCCATTACGACATGTATTATTATTCCATTACGTGTCTACATGCACATCCCCCACAAACAGAATAGCACATACCATTGACAGACCTAGTGGTTTTCCGTTTTTATAAAGCTATTTTCTATTACATGTTTTTGTAAATTCCGTTAGAGAATATAACATGTAATTAACAATTTAACTAATACAGGTTGTGACAAATTAAAGGCAAAAATTAATTTTTTTGATTATTCTTCTGGTACATATTATAATTGTAATGACTTACAAGCAACCAACATCATAGAAAGCGATACAGTATATGTCGTTAAATCAAAGTACACATTAGTAGTGAAAGATGGCATCAGGAGCAAAGGTCACAATTATAACTATATAAAGCATTGCCGAACAACTAAGTACATTGTTTTATTCAAAGGAGCTCAGGGTTGACAAACTATAAACATTTATTTGGCTGCATACATGTATAACTTGTTGTTTTCCGCAGGCAAAATTTTAACTTGTCCAAAGTTTGAAAAGAAGACCTAATAAATAAATAATATTTTGTTGGTCCATTATATTGTTTTGTGTTTTTGACTAATTATCTGGAGCCATTTCACACAAAATCGAAGTTCGCAGTTAGTATTTACTACCATATTATATACGGCTCTTATCAAGTAAAATGGAAATAACAGTTGACAGGTATTATGGTTATTAATAACGATATGCTGCACAATAACGTGTTCTGATTTTCAAACTGTCCACTTTATGCTTTTATGCTATAGTCGATTCATTTTCTATAAACTGGTATGAAATGACTAGGGTAAGAAATGACTGGGGTACGAAATGACTTTTGCAATGGTACGAAATGACCAGGCAGCATGGTACGAAATGGATGGTACGATATGACTTGGGTACGAAGTGACTATGATTCGAATATATTATCTAAGGCATGTACCTATTTCGTGAGTAAATGATATTGGAAATATTTTTATTTGTAAATATAAACAAGCAATATAAATCGCAATGTGTGAAATCTAAAAATCACTGGATATAAGACAAATCAGTGAATAAATGTACTTTTATTAACAAAATAAAAATATGGGCAAAACGACTCGGTTAGAGGTACAAATCGACCATGTTCAAAATGACGCATGGTGAACTAGTAATAAGGGTGAAACAACTTGTTACCGAGTGCTAGAGTTAGCCCTGTACATATATATATATATATATATATATATATATATATATATATATATATATATATATATATATAGATGTATACATATGTATATTTGTGGTGTGTGTGTGTGTGTGTGTGTGTGTGTGTGTGTGTGTTTAATGGCATCAGTTACAAACATGTGCAAAGAAAAAAAAACCCAAAAACTATGTATGTATATACCAATACAATTCCTAGTTAATAGACAAATGACTGCTAAATTTCTTTTAATTTTAAACTTATTATTATTATTTTAAATGTTGTATTTTAAGGAATTACTAGCAAAAATAAAGCAAAAAGAGGACATTTTTAACACGTGCTCAGGTGCCTCATCATACATAACAATCAGCCACAGTAATAAACATACAATAAGAACACACACATATATATTTAAAAAATATATATACAATAATATTTTTTTTTAAAACGTTACAAACCTCTTTTTTAGCTTTCTTTGCATTTCTGTCTTCAGAACAAAGCCTTCGTCGAACAGCCTTCTGCTTTACTGCCATGGCGTGGTTAAAAACCGTTGGAACAGCATCGTGCTTTAGTTTCCTTTTTTTAACAGTACTGTTTGTAAGTTCTGCAAACAAATCTCGCTCAAACATCTCCGCACTAAAATGAATCCCTCACAGAACAGAAGATTATGAACCCATATACTTTGGTACGTTTTCTCTCTCGCCTGTATCGAGTAATACCCAATGCCTTTGACCCTTCTTGAATCATTACTACAGTTGACAACTGCACAAAGGACCATTTTCCATTCATAGAAACGCGATTTCTCGCGAACAAAGATGAAATAACAATTAACTTAATCGAAGATAAGAGCTTCCATTATGCGGCCATTACGTGTTTTCCCCACATGGCTGTTTCACCTGTGACGTCACGCATGACTTTTGTAGTGTTACAAAAAGAAGAGTTCCGTTTTTTACTTTCGTACACGGTTGAGCTCGTTTTTAAATATAAATATATATTTTTTATATTTATATATAATTTTCCCTTATACTTTGTAAGGCTATTAATCCATTTTATATGAAGCCCTGTACGCTCCAGTACCCCTTTAAATAAAATGTGTTCATGTTTTAAAAATTATTTTTCAATTTAAATAAAATTTGTTAATGTTTTAAACAAGTATTTTACCAATTCACAGTTGCCAGAATTGTCTACTTTTCACTATGGTGCATTACTTTGGCGTATCCACCCATGATTACCTACTGCGGTGTTTTATATTTGGAATACCTACTCTGAATATGTACCAGGAAACACCCTAGTTCATGCAAATAAACAAATTAAAGTATTTCTTAGTGTTTAGTTATGTATATAAAGAGGTATAACCAGAATTACCTGTGGGTACACAATTATACTGCTATCTAGTAAACTAGTATAAGACTAATGTTTAAAATATAACAAACCAGCGTTTTTTTGACACAACGTATTTATTTTTAAAAAATGTTTGCATTACAATGATTTGGTACAACATTATAACATCAACACATATGTTTAAATTTACAACATACTAGTATGAGCAGGGAATACAAGATGGGCTACAATATCTAAAATATCTACATATAAAGTTGTACACAAATAAGTCATTTTGTACTTTATCTTCACCAAACTGATTCACAATTTCGTTCATTATTAGTTCAGTTTTACATTTCTGTAACAAGTAATACAAGCAATAAAATCCACATGTTCGAGCGCTGGCACTTTGAAGACCTTTGCCGTTGTAAACGTAATAAGAACAATATGTTTTAAGAAATGAAACAAACTTTATGTCCTAATGCTCGGGTGGTTTACCAAAGCTATCGAAAAACTCTGCTTTATTCTTGTTAAAATAAAACGCAACCCAGTGTGTACCAGGGAGGTAAGATGGATCTGTGTTAATAATACAACCCAAGGGCCTCCCCCGTTTCAAGCGTGGTAGTGTATCGCTCGAGTAAACACCTACAATACGTGAACGTAGATCTGGGTCGCAGTTTATTGCACACTGAATCTGTTTGCCATTCATGATCTATTTGACAAACACGTTCCTGGTCTGATCAATTTCAATCAAGCTGGGGAATTGACCATACACTATGCAACTGACAGTCTTTGTCAATGCAGATTTAAACTGCACTTCTAACCGTAAATTACCGTTCTTTAATAAACTTAAATAATCAGTCCACGAAAACAGGTTCAAGGTTGAACACAAACAGGGCATTTCCCAAAGAAAATTCAGTTCTTTCAATATAATTTCCACAATCCAGGCTCCATCTATTAACACCTTCGAATAAATTCACGTACGCACTGACGTCATTCGCTTCGATGGGTTGATTGGGCACACTGAGACCGTCCAAATATATCCCCACCGTTTTCACAAATGAACTCTGGAAGTTAAACGGGTTCTTAGTGTATGATCCGTTCACTCCGTCACCGTCAACAAACACAACAATCAGTCTGTTCGGACATTGTGACTGAAAGACACTATCCCAAACGTAACTCTGTTGAGAAGAGGAGATGCTGCTCATTTTAACTTCGGTTTTAGTGAACGGGTACAAGGAGTTAGACTTTTCAAACAACTTGTTGTGCGTTAAAATAAGTGCACTGTTCATTTTTAGTTTACATATCTTGAAGTAAATATCTAACAGTTCGATCTTGTACTCTTGAACCGACTTCCCAGGCATCAAACAAAAGGGGATGGAGCTCCTAAATAACTTAATTGTCATATCCACACCATTCACCAGGTATCTTCCCACATTAAAGATATCTTCACACAGGGGACCTTCCATGGAAACCGTTTTGCTGTCTGCAATGAACACTCCTCTGTCGGACAATCCACCGTTGGTTGCAGTTTCTATGTCTGCTTGTGTCTCCCCTTGATTCTTGTAGAACAACTGAGACTGAAGTTGTGATTGTTTAGTGTCTGCTCTGTAATTCAATAAGGTTTGAATGTATGCTTTGTAGGGATAATGATTGTTTGCCGAACTCACCAGCTGTCCTTGTAAATACACAGCGACTTGCGACCACAGAGCTTGCATAAATAGATTTACTGATGCCACGTGTTCATCTTTTGCCAGATCAGTACCCTCGGAAGGACTCACTTTCAGTTTAACATGCAAACGACTTCGTTTCAAATCCACGTAGTCGCTTCCACTATTTGCAATTTGCAATTCTACTGGTGACGAATCTGTAATTTGACTGACTGGTCTAACATCGACGTAATAATGTTGAAACACGCTCGTTTGGTATGGGGGCATAGTAAACAGGTCCAAGGCACTAGGTAAACCTTCCACAAAGTCTTTGTCTGTAAGCAGCGACATAGCGTGAATTTTATTTATTATTTATTTATTTATTTATACAAATATATCTTTTTCACTAACAGGTATTTTATAACTCGATGCGGGAGCTCGTTTTTTCTGCTGTGTCATTCGTCTGACTTTTTTGCTTCTGACGATTCGCTTGCCAGATTTACGTTTTATAGCCCTGGTACATTTCTGTTCAGCTTCGGCCCTTTCTACCACGTCTTGTGTTTGTGATGCCACTTCTATTTTAGGTTTGTTTTTGTTGTCCACGTCACTGTTTACATGTCTCGGAATCATCGGAATCATGTAAGAAAACCACTTGTTTTTATAATTCCCAACTCCTGATCCTACTTGCTTATTTGATTGAACAACATTCTTTGTTCGTTTATCAAAATACTTTAACCATTTATTCACATCTGGAACGTAAAGTTTTCGATCCATAATAACTTACTCTAAAAACGGATAACGTCGTAACAGTAGTGTTACACTCGTGCTCTCTTTGATAAATGAGACTGGAGTGGTGGATGCGTCCTTTATATTTATTTCAACATAGTCACTCTCCTTCACTACAACAGGAATGTTCCACATTATATTAAACACATACCGGGGTCCGTCTCGTAAATCAACACGTCTCAGTAAAGGTACAAAACTATCACCTACTCGACTGCTATCACACAAATTACACAACACGTCCACTTGTAAATCTTTCATATTATGAATATCAGTTTCTCCAAAATTCAAATCCACAAGAGACACAATCCATACACCTTCAAACGTTAACCTCTGGTTTAACTTTACTCGAAAATTATAGGGGTTGTTGTCAGGAAACACTGATTTAGAGTCAGTACTCTTCAATATAATGTACTTCTCCGCGTCTCACGCAGTTTTCAGTTCTCCTTCTTCTACGTACGAATCAAAGCTAGGTGGCCAGCCTAACCACCGAACCAAATAGTACACTTTACCCTTTTCCTTCTTTTTTAACACTTTTTTTATTCACTTTCTGAAGTTCGGCCGTATAAAATATACCTTTCAGCACTTCGTCGTGAAAATCACGCAGTCTATAAACTGGAATACCTTGTCGTCTATTTCTAGAATGTATTTTGAACAACTCTTCTGTCCACCTCAAGTCCTGCTCCTTAGTGAATGATTTACGCAAATAGCTGATTCTCGTTAAATCACCCACTTTAAATACAAATTTTGCTAATGGTTTCTTTACTTTAAGTTTCTTAACCATGGGTTTGACGTACAGATGACTCCAAACTTTAATTTCGTTTGCTTTATTTACATCAACCGGTGCCCACAGTCCCAGGGACGAGTGAACTGTATTGTTATAATTGTGTACTAGGTCTGCTAAAATGTCTATGTATTTTTGTGTATTGTTGTAAGTCGTAAAACGCGCAATAAGCCCTCGCAGCATCCTAATACTTCTTTCTGCGAAATTACTTTTGATATCTTCATTCTGCGTGACAATCAGTTTAATGTTTTCTTTTGCTAGAAACTGCTTGAATACACCTGCGAACTCTGTTCCTTTGTTTACCCGAACTTTCTTTGGCACACGTTCGTCTTTTAAAATTGATTTGAAGCCTTCTAACACCGTCTCGGGTTTCTTGTTTACAAGGGGTATGGCCCACAAGTATCTCGAAAGAATGTCAATAGCTATAAGCAAGTACCTAACTCCATCGTTGACTTTTGAATGGCGGCTGACGTCCATTAAATCCATGTCAAACATCTCATCTTTTTTGTTAACCCGTACTCGGAGACGCTTGAATGAACGGTTCACTGGTTTGTGAAGACTGTATGCATCTTCGTTGTTCAACCACTGTGTTACCGCTTTTAACTTGTACGTTAACTCTTTAGAGCGTCGTGAAACTTCTTTGGTCCGTAGAAAGCGCCAGCGTCTCTCGGTTTTGTATAATATTTTTCAAGTCCGTTCTTGTTACGTTCATTCTTTTCAGTGTTAGGGTTCACTCTGGATGACATGACTGAACTGATGTATTCTGTGACATTAATTTATACGTGCAGACGATCTTCCAAACGTAGTATTTTAAGTACTTGTTCTTTTAAAATGTTCATCCACTCTACAGTTTTAACGTTCATATCCAAATAGTCTTTGCATTGATACTGACACAAAACAAATCCTGGAGTGTTTAATAAAACTGGATCTGCATAAACAAGACGTAACCACCTATCAGCAACTACATCTTCGTTCAGTTCAACCCATGCAGTTGTCTAATAGCGTTCGACCATATCCTCGTGATTCAGTGTTTTACAGGTGTGAGTTTTCTCCTCGTCGAACATGCATCCCATACACATTTCTTTTCAGAATCGCTGAACCAGTTTACACACTTCAAAGGCATAACTCAGAGTTAAAAAATTTTCCAAACATTTTCTGTTATCAGCTGTATCTACTTCATCCACGATCACACGAGTTGGTCGTATTTTCTTGATTATTATTAGCTTGGTGTTGCTAGTCAAATCGCAGAAGGATCGTTTGGCATCCATTTCACATTCAGTACGACTCTTAAACCAACAAGTTGATTTTTTCACTATTGATTCATTAAAACTGCATTCTGATCGTAAAACATATTTCCAGCTGAAGTAAACAGCCTGTTTCTTGTCGTTATAGTTCATCTTTGAACGCAATCGTTACAAATAATAATAATTACACTTCTCTTTATGTTATAACATATATTCAAAGGCATTGTTTAAAACTGGTTGCGATTGGTTAATAATAATAACAACTAAACGGGTTTCAACTGGTTTCCTATTCAAAAGAATATTTCATAACACCTATAAATAAACCCTTTTAAAACCAATAAGACATTTATAAATACAACCTTTCAAAAGCCACTTTATTTCAAAAACGCACTTTTCCAGTGACCCCATATAACCCAACAAAAAAAACGCGGACATTCGCGCCAAAATATTTTAAAAAAAGCCATTATACGCTCCACTGAACTGGAAAACCCCATTATCCGCTTCACTAGAGCGGAAAAACCAATTATACGCTCCACTGAACCGGAAAGACAATAGGTACACATCCATTGTTCCGGATTGGGGACCCATTGTTCCGGAGGTACATATCCACTGTACTGGAGGCAGATCCATTGTGTTTCCATTGTTGTCCCCGCTACGTACAAAATATGGTATAATATCCGCCCGGTCCCCTCCATTATTATTTTTAGTTAGGGTTGAGGGTTAGGGTTAGGGTTAGGGTTAGGGTTAAGGTTAGGGTTAGGGTTGGGGTTATGGCTGGGGTTAGGACTAGGGTTGGGGTTAGGGTTGGAGTTAGGGTTAGGGTTAGGGTTAGGGGAAGGGGGGACCGGGCGGATATTTTTCCCAAAATATACTACTGTCCTCTCCTGTATCTGCCCTCGGTCGACAGACAGAGGAGGAAAATGGTCAACGTCAATCTTCACATCGGACCTAAATAGTGGAAGGCTTCTATTAAGTTTTGTAGAGGGGAGTTTAACATTACTTTTAGTCTTGAGACATTTTGCTTTTGGCACATTTTCGTTTTCCGTTACTAAAAAGTAGTTTTTATGACAAGTACACCCCGGGACCCGACCCCGGCGAACAGCAACTTTTTCTTTTACTTTTCTTTTTGTCTACAACCTTGGTGAAGCCGCTATCTGGATCTATGCAGGTCTCCATGACACAGACATTGTCCTCCCAGAAGCCAATTGCCGTGACAGGGATGCCCTTTGTTGGTTCGGAATCCTCCGGTTTGTTTACATCTGAAGCAACACCGGATATTCCCGAAGCCGCCGCTGCCGGTGAAGCTCGTGCAAGTCCGATCGCCGAATGACTGATCATTAATCTGTTTATGTAGCAATCATTCCCAGTGTGGAGCTCGGCGCGGTAAGACGTGTTTCTTTCGCTTGTGTATACTGCACGTGCTTTCGTGTGCTTGACTTGGGGATCCTTCATTTCGTTAGAGCACAGCTGAATTTCTAGTCCAATGGGAGCTTCATATTTGATCACGTGAAGTACATTTATATCCTGATAAAGTACTTCAGACATTCACTTTATAAGCGGTATTGCTGCACGTGCAGTCAAGATTTTGGCTCTGCTCTAAGACAGTTAGAGGACGAGTAACAATACTTTATCGGCGTATAAAGGTAGTGTCGCACGAGAAAACGTTCGGCTAACGCCTCGCCTTTGTCTCGTGCGACACTACCTTTATACGCCGATAAAGTATTGTTACTCGTCCTCTAACTATTACTTGTTTTTGTCAGCGAAATGAAGTTTTCTACTGGGATGTATGTGGCCATTGGAACTGATTGAACGCTGGAACGCTTCTCGTTTCGACAGCCTGCACCACCAGGTTGGATTCTTTTTTAGCGAGATTCCTTGCCTCCACTTCATTTCTCCGGATGAGTATGTCGACTCGTTTTTTCGTTACTCGTATGACGGCCATTCTGCAGAACGCCACGGTTGTTCGCGTTTAGTCTCTACATGTCCGATCCTGTCCTAGCAGCACTGGAAGATGACCGTCCCACTCTAAGAAGAAATAGGAAGCGGGGTCTGCATCTACTACTCTTTTCTAGACTTTACTTTGCTTTATAGTGATACCATCTCGCATCCTCCGGAGTCGGGCCCGTCTGCATTACTATACCAACCCATGACGACTGGACTATACCTTAGTTTGATACTCTCTCATTCAGACGGATCCGGCTTCTCAAGATCTGTATTTCAGCACAGCACTACACATTCAACCTCTAATGACTATAAGCTGTGCACCCAAACGGCCTTAACGAGGCCAAACACGTGGACATATTGATTGGACTTTAAACTTTTAGATCTGCGTTCAAAATTTTATGTCGAAATTACTTTTTTTTTAATATTATTAAATAGTCCAATCCTCTTTTTTTCTCTCATTTAATTTTGGAGTGTCCTTCTAAAATGCTCCAAATTATATAAATATTCGGCCGAGCAGTCAATTCTTTTTATTTTTGGCTTGTAACTATTTTATTATTTTATTTTTTCTGTTAACTTTTTTACTAATTGCTATTTTCATAATTCTGCCCATTTTCAACTCTACCCCCCCCCCCCCCCCCCCCCCCCCCATCCTGAGTCAAATCTTATCGGATGTCGGACTCGGGATGGGCGTGTTCGAAACCCTAGTGGTATATGGGCACGTTAAACTAATTATCATCATCATATGTAGCAATTCACCAAGTTCGGCGGTCTGGCTAGGTCCGATCCCATAAGACTTAATATATGCGTTTGCCGACAGGGCCCCAGGATTTTTCACATGTTCACCCTCTTTTGGCTCAAACGCACATTTTTGCAAAACTACCGCCACCTCATCGGCACACCCAGGGAACGGTCTAATCTTAAATACCGGGCCTAGAGAAGCAAAAGGGGTGTCAGAAGAAGTTTTGATAAAAATGTGCCCGTCTAGGCCGTTGGGTTAAGATCTCCCAAAAAGACCCTCCTCAACCCTGGAATATGATCTTTAGGGTGGGTGGTGGTGGGGGGGGGGGGGGGCGGATTCCCCAGGGAGCCGAACAGGCTGCTAGTAGGTTTATTAGCCACAATCTCACTTACCGACTGTTAGTCTCGTCGATAGGCGTATTATTCTGTCTTACTTTTCCCGATTCTCCTTGGGTGGGGGAGTGGAGCGGGGAGGCGGGGGGGGGGGGGGGGGGGGGGGGGGGGGGGGGTAATGTTGATAGAAGACTGAGACTGGACTACTACAGTAGCTGGCGTGTTCAAACTTACCGCTTTGATATTCATCTTCTTACGGTTCAAATAGGGTAAGGGGGGGGGGGGGGGGGGATCTTGGGGATACAGGTTCTGAAATTTCGGCAGATATAGTAGGGGACTCCGATCAGGATAGTGAGTAGAGGGTGGAGACAATGGAAGAGGCAGAGTACCCATCGTCCAAACTAGACCTGGGATCCAGTCTTTCTCCAACTCGATGTAGACACAACCCGAGGAGTCAGGGGGCAATTCGGAAATGCCACTGACAACCAGGGATGTGTGCGCACTTAGCTGGTTGTTAGAAGGAATGTCAAGGGTCGTCCCCTCCCCCCCCCCCCCCCCAATAAGCCTATCAACTGCGCCTCTATCGGCCAGTTTGGCCCGGGGGGCAGGCGTGTCCCGTCTGACCATTTTTGCAGGGGTGGAGAAGCTGGTAGGGAACCATCCTACATTAATATGATCCCACTCCCCTCCATCACCGTTTTTAATTGAATGACGCATTCAACGCTGTTGATATGTTAGAAAAGCCTTTATCAAGTAGGCTAAAAGCCTTGTCGACGAAAGCTCTTACTAAATCCATAGCGGTACAAGTAATCTAACAGTTCTAATAATATCAACAATATTTTATTAACTGCTCAATATTCAGTGACAGCGACGGGCATCTGGCACTGCACGGCGCTATAACGGCGTGGGACGTCATTTAAACATCAATGCTGAGCCATATCATTTCGAAACCTTTATTGCCGACAGCAACAGCTTGACTGTAATATACAAAATATACTATAAATACCTATTATTGATTTATACAATAACAGTATTTGTTGAGTTAACATAACATCTATGACATTACAAACATCCAATGCACGCATGTCGCAACAATCAAATGAAAGAATAATCTATCCTTAGCACATGTATGGCAATACATGTATAAGTAATACAATGCATCTACCATTTAATACATATACATTTATATATGTATAGGCTTATTTCTCCAATATATAACAATAAGCAATATTTTATTTAAACATTTTAAACTAATTTATAAATAGTAATACATACCGTATGATATGTCGGCGTACCACAAACATCTTTTGGAATTAACTAACAGAAAGACAAAGAAATTAACATTAACTAAAGAATGACGTGATGGAATTACCATGACGTCATAAACGTAAACAAAGACGTGCACGCATAATAAACAAACAAATATATACATTACATAAATGTAAAGTTTGGCCTTAACATACCAGCCCTCTAATTGTGGACAACAAGAGACACAATTACATCATTATTACCATTACAAGGCCAAACGTTTCACTGTTGTTGTTTTTTGTACTGCTTACTAGCAAAAAACTATCTTAGTCGCTTCCTACCAAGAGACATAATTTTGTAATTGGACGAGTCAGTGTAGACGATTTGGTTTTTCAGTTTCACAACTCTGACAAGCCCCTTTTTGTCCTTCACGACTTCAAGCACTCTTCCAAGTGCCCATGAATTTCTAGAGGTTGTATCCATAATCAGTACAATATTCCTCTTAGGGCACATCCATTTTTGCCTCTTTTGCAACAGAGGTAAGTACTCCCATATCCACCTTTTCCAGAATATGTCTGCCAAATATTGTACTTGTCGCCATCTCCTGTTTGCATAGTTGTCACTGATATGAAATAAGCCAGGTGGAATATGCTCTCCTGGTCTAAGCAATAACAAGTGATTTGGCGTCAATACATCTAGATCATTAGGACTGCTGGGCCCTTCTGTGAGTGGGCGACCATTGATCACAGCTTCAACTTCACAAAACAGAGTTTGCAGAGACACGTCATCAAGGTATGTTTTGTTCTCGGGGTAGAGAATAGAGTATTTTTCTGGCAACATTCCAAAACACCTCGAAAATGGGATGCTGGGGGGGGGGGGGGGGGGGATTGAAACTCCATGAGATGGATCTTTGTTGTAAGGCCCTATTTATTTTTTGCATATTCCATTTTTTTTATTTCTTCACGCATTTCGCGTTCTGCTCCCACTAAATTGGTCCCGTTGTCAGACTGAATTGATTTGACTGTACCACGTCTAGCCACAAATCTTCTGATTGCATTGATGCACGAGTCTGTATCAAGAGAATGAGAAACATCTAAATGTACTGCTCGAATAGCCAAACACGTGAACAACACACCATATGTCTTTACTGTACTTCTTCCTCGCTTTATCTCAAATGATCCAAAGAAATCCATTCCAACTCTGTAAAATGGGGGTTCGTCGGCATTTAAACGGTCTACAGGAAGGCTGGCCATTTGTTGCTCTGCAACGGGAGCCTGATATCTTCGACAAGTATCACACTTTGAAATTATATGCTTTATAGCAGTTGATGCACCGAGCGCCCAATACTGCTGACGTAGACTAGCAAGCATGAAGTTTTCTCCCATATGACCAACTGACTGGTGGACCTTCCGTAATATGAGTTCTGTAATAACAGAGTCCTTGGGTAGTACAATTGGATGCGAAAGGTAAGTTAGCTCTAAGAAGTCGTCCTCCAACATGGATCAAACTATCACTAATGAAAGGATCCAGTTTCCTTAATGGAGAATATCTTTTCAAAATATGCGAGGCATCCTTTTGTATTTTCAGGATCTTGATCTCTTCCTTGAAATGCTGTC
Source organism: Gigantopelta aegis (assembly GCF_016097555.1). Taxonomy (NCBI): domain Eukaryota; kingdom Metazoa; phylum Mollusca; class Gastropoda; order Neomphalida; family Peltospiridae; genus Gigantopelta; species Gigantopelta aegis. The sequence goes on from NC_054712.1 coordinate 34,714,761, forward strand.
GCTGCACGTAGAGTATCAAAGCCCTTTAAGCACTTTGAAGAACATCTAAGCTGAGAACGGCTGTTGTTAGACTTTTCTTTCTTTCCATCAATCTCTTTTATTTAATTCGTGTGTACTCTTCTTCATATATCTGGTTACATTTCTGAGGGTTATGTTCATGCTGGTTAATTTTGTTCTTTAATTGTCTTCGTGCAGTGATGTGTTTTTGTAAGTTTTTAATTTCAATTAACAACCAGGCAACAGCTCTTTTGAGTTTGTTCCACTCAGAGTAATGTGTCAATAGTTTATCCATTGCATTTGTAGACTGCTGCATTATGTTAGTATAAACTCCTTTCACCTCTAAATCATCATCAGGTAAAATATCCAGACCTGACACAGAGGTCGGCCATTCAGATTCTGGTTCGGACAAGAAGCTTGGTCCATTCAACCACAGAATGTTTTGCAGGAACTTCTTCATAGGAAGACCACGAGAGGCACAATCAGCTGGATTCATATTTGTGTTGATGTACCTCCACTGTTTAACATCAGAAGCTTCCCGGATACTAGCAATGCGATTTGCTACAAATGTTTGGAAGCGCGAGTTCTCATTGGCAACAGGGGCGGGACATAGCTCAATGGTACAGCGCTCGCTTGATGCGCGGTCGGTTTGAGATCGATCCCCGTCGGTGGCCCCATTGCGCTATTTCTCGTTCCAGCCAGTGCACCACGACTGGTATATCAAAGGCCGTGGTGTGTACTACCCTGTCTGTGGGATGGTGCATACAAAAGATCCCTTGCTGCTAATCGAAAAGAGTAGCCCATGAAGTGGCGACAGCGGGTTTCCTCTCTCAATATCTGTATGGTCATTAACCATATGTCTGACGCCATATAACCGTAAATAAAATATGTTGAGTGCGTCGTTAAATAAAACATTTCTTTCTTTCATTGACCACATACCTTAGTACAGTCATACTGTCTGTCCAGAAATATGTTTCATCAGTGTTATAGTCCAGTTCTTTCACCAACATTTGGTTGAGCCTCACAGCAGCTGTGGCAGCAGTGAGCTCCATTCGAGGAATTGTCATTTTCTTGAGAGGAGCGCCTCGAGATTTCTCATTCACAAATGAGACAAAGATGTATCTTGTTTCATCAGTGAGACGTAAGTAAGTAACTATTCCAAAACCTAGATCACTGGCATTGGCGAAATTGTGAATTTGACAGGATACAACATTGGCAAATGATCGAGGTTTGAAGCATTGTTGTAAATTCAGTTTCTCCAGATCATCTAATTAATTTATCCATTGTTGCCAAATCTTTAAATCATTTCCTTTGATTTCTTCATCCCAGGAAACATTGCGCCAGCACAGATCTGGAAGAAGTAGTTTTGCATTTAGAACAACTTGTGCAGCCATCCCCAAAGGGTCATATACAGAGCTTACTGTTGACAGAATACCACGCCCTGTAGGTGGTTTATTGTGTTGCTGAATTTTAAAGCCTAACGTATCAGATTCTACAAACCAGACAACACCAAGCACTCTTTCATTTGGGAGACGTTGGTGCTCTAACTCAAGTTCCTTAACATTCTTTGCCCATTCTTCTACCGAGATCGATTCCAGCACACGACGATTATTGGAAATCCACTTTGTTAATCGAAAGCTACCTTTCTTGCAAAGAGCAACCAATTCCTCAATCAAGCCTACAGCCTCTTCTTCCAACTTCACAGAGATTAAACAGTTATCTACATAGAAATGTTTCTTTATCACATTGACTGCTGCTTTAAATTTATCACTGAATTCCTCTTCTGTATGGTGAAGAGCAAAGCTTGAACAGCTTGGAGAAGATATGGCGCCAAACAGATGAACTTGCATACGATACACTGTTGGCTCTTTATGGAGATTTCCCTCTGGCCACGAAAAGAATCGAAGGCAATCGCTGTCCTCCTTGGGTACATGGACTTGGTAGAACATAGCTTTAGTATCACACATAATGGCGACCTCTTCCTGTCGGAAACGAAAGAGAACACCTAGTAGACAGTTTGTTAAATCAGGTCCCTGAAGTAAACCGCTATTCAAAGAAGTCCCCATATAAGTTGCCACACAGTCGAATACAACCCTAATTTTCCCAGGCTTATGGGAATTATACACACCATGGTGTGTGATGTACCATATATGGCCATCTGATCTTTCAAGTTCTTCCTTTGGAACTTGTTCAGCATAACCACATTTGACAATATTCAACACAAGTTCAACATAATCTTCATAAAATGTTGAATTCTTTTGTAATTTAAAAACATTTGCAAAGTAACAGAGCTCATGTTTACTTTGAGCCCAGCCACGACTGTTTGCGAGAGACTTTTCTCAGCTATTAACAGGGTAAAAACACCCCAGAGAAGTGTTCAGGGGCAAACATTTTAAAATAATATACACACAATAATGACACATGGGCCAAAATCCCTAAACATTTTTGAACCAATGCCAGCCATAAAAGAATGGTTCACGAGTGGAAAGGGATCTCACAACATCCACGGTCATACGTGTTCACTAAGGCATACATCGACACAATAATTATATTTAGATGAACAAGTGGGCACTACCAAACAAATAACACAATTTAAATCAACAAATGGACACTATTTAAAACATAAAGTTTAAATCAACAAGTAGAGAAGACAGTGGATACTACTGGACAGACATAAACATTTAGTACTTCCAAGGTAAGTGTTGTAACCTATTGGCAAAATTCTTTATTTGTGCAATTAAACCAATTACTTTCAAGATTATTACACTATTAAGCACTGTATTAAATTAAATAGGAGCAACACAATTGGTTACCGTAAGAAGTATGGGCAAGTGGAAAAATATATGGGGCAAGTGAATATCTGATTGGCACTTGCCCTGTGGCAAGTAATTGTTTAGAAAATTTTTGAACCCCTGATAAGTAATTACCCAAAGTATCAGTTTTTATATTATGTAATTTGTACTCAAAATTATTATTAAATAAAATAGCTACACCCCTAGAGTTACTTTTATAAGAGCTAAATATGCATTTGAATCCCACTGAGTTTGTATATATGGTTCTAATTTTTTTGTAAAATGAGTATCTTGTAAACAGTATATACAATATTTCTTTTGTTTTAAGTAATTAAGTGCATCCCTCCTTTTTCAGGATTTCCCAATCCCTGGCAATTAACTGTCATTATTTGTAAACTAGTCATGTGTACAGTCTTAAATATGGCATTTTATTCCGTATATACATGTATGTTATAATATAACTACCGATACCTATTAGGCCAGTTTGGAAATGTGTGCTTGAAAGAGAGAATATACAAAATGTACAGTACATTATATAGAAAAAGTACAGACAGACGTTTGAGAAACGAAATATAGGGTGTCTGGTTTAAACAATATTTATTTCACAAAAGAAATGGATTGGCAAACAGGCCATTGGCCTATATCAATGCCTCTCCACACATACGTTGCCAAATACAATTTATAATATACACATATATCAGTTTACATGTTCTTCAGAGAATCAGAAACAACTACATAATTTGCACTCAAACATAAAAACAAGTCCAAATGATCACCAAATTAATACACTTGTCCATGCGTACACGTACCCACGTACATAAACACACCCGATTTCCTAAGATTAACTCACATCAGTGATTCTCGCCCACAGTACAGCAGCCAAACTTGCAAGTGACAATGTGATGTAGGATAAATGGCTTTAAGAAATTAAAACGTGAAGCGTTTCGACAATTCGAAAAAGTTATGAATAGATTCTGCTATACGTAAATTAAGGTCCAGAGGGTAATCATTATTACCATATAGCACTGTATGGAGATCAAAACCACCATTATAAAAATACATTGTTGTACGAATGTTATCATATAGAGGACAAATAGGAAATGTAACGTATCTTCATATGGGTGTCCACAACTACAAATGGAATTATCATAAATATGTCTTGTATATCTATGAGCGTTGAGGTCACTGCATTCTAAATGAAGTCTACAATGAATTATTTGATTTAAGCGTGATCCGAATTCTAAAAATGCCTTATTTAACCCATTTATCTGCGGGGAAATACAATTTTTAAATTTTCTAAAAGATTCTATTTGTCTTATATTTTCATCAATACTATTCCACTCACGAACTGCTGAGGTTAAAAACGATGTTCTGTATAATTCTGTTCTTGCGTGAATATATTGCAATTGGTCAGCATTACGGAGTGAGTGATTTCCAGAAACTGTTTGGGGTACCAGCAATGATAAATACTGTGGAGTTATGCCTTTAACCATTTTATAAAAGGTACATATTTTGTGAATTACACGACGTTGGTAAAGGACTGAATCCAGTTTCGTTATACATTTTCTCATGGCTTGTTCCCCTAACAGCACCACATATTGTACGAAGGGCGTCCAATTGAAGTGTTTCTAATATATTTGCTTGGGCTTCTGTACAATTATCCCAAATATAATCACATTAGTCAAATACTGGCAAAATAAAATATTTATATAATGTTTCTAGTGTTTTCCTTTTTAGACGATACTTTAAACTACGGAGACAATTTATCATTGGGCTAACTTTATAAACAAGCTGTTCTATGTGGCAATGCCACTGGCCATCCATTTGGAATGTAAGACCAACATATTTATGATTGTTTACATCAGTTATTTTTTAATCTCCTAAGAATATATCTGGTTGGATCTGCTTGTGGATCTTTTTAGAAAATGTTATTGATTCTGTTTTTTCTGGAGAAAATTTAACCTGCCACTTCTCTTCCCAGCTTGATAACAAACTAAGATCCGAATTTATTGTACGACACCCCACTTTATAATCATCTAAAACTACATAGAGAGAAGTGTCGTCTGCAAATAATTTAATATTACTCTCAATATTCTCCACTATATCATTTATATAAACTAGAAATAAAAGTGGCCCTAGCACTGATCCCTGAGGCACTCATGCCAAAATAGGCTTATTGTCAGATTTAAACCCATTTATCACAGTCTTCTGCATTCGTTTTTCTAAGTAACTTTCAAACCACAGTAAAAGTCTTCCACTAATTCCCTTAGTCTGTAATTTATATAATAATCCTTTATGAAGCACACGATCGAAAGCCTTACTAATATCACAGAATACCGCTTTGACTTCTTTGCTCTCATCCAATGTTTGTAAAATAAAATTATAAAGATCGGTCAGTTGACACAATGTACAATCACCAGACCTAAATCCAGATTGCAAATTAGATATTATATTGTTTTATGGATACATATTTTAAGACACACGTTTCGAATATTTTTTATAAACAACTGGTGAGAGCCACTGGTCTGTAATTATTACACAAGTGAATGCTGCCTTTCTTATGGATTGGAATTATAAACGATTGTTTCCAAATATCAGGGAAAATGGAATACATTAAAGACATGTTAAACAATTTTGTAAGTGGTTTGATTAAATGTTTTCCGAAAATTTTAATAATTCTATTACCAATCATATCTGGACTGTTAGCTTTTCTTACATTTAATGACTTCAATATATCGTTTAACTCTTCTTCTTTTATTGAGATATACTCAACTTGTTAATGGCTTTATATTTATCTGGTACATCTTTATCCGGATTTTCAACTCTGGCTTGAGTAATAAAATAATAATTCAATATATTTACAATATCTTCCGCCTCTTCATAAACAATTCCACCACCATATAGGGTGTCTCTATTCAAGGCGGACTGTGTTGACCGTGGGCTGGTTTTAAAAATAAATGAATAGTTTAGAAAAAGAGCTCTTTATAGATTAAACTCGGTATACTCAGTTTGATGTGAGCTGTTTAAATGTTAAAACAATGGTCCACTAGAAACTTAACTCCACTGGGTCGAGTCGTTGTTATTAAAACCTTAATAATTAAAAAAATAACACATTTATTAATTGCATTACCAAATGTACCAGATCAAATAACAAAACAAATAACTAAAATGTGTTTTAATTTTATTTGGCAAAACAAACCAGATAAAGTCAAAAGAGAAGTACTAATGCAAGATTATGTAAATGGAGGCATCAAAATGCTAAACATTAGAAATTTTACAACTGCGTTAAAAGCTACTTGGTAAAGAAGACTTCTAATATCAAACACGAAATGGACACATCTTTTCCAAGCTGTAACAGGTTTATCGACTGCAAATATGATTAAGTATGGAGATTATTATATTCAGCTAAAAATAACAAAAATTAAAAATAATTTTTGGAAAGATGTGTTACAAAGCTGGCTTACCATTCAACAGAAAGAAATGCCTGATAATAATGAAGATTTAATGAGCCTAAACATTTGGTACAAACAGCAAAAAAAAAAAAAAAAATGCAAACCTTTTATTTATATGAAGTATTTGCAAAAAGGCATAGTATTTATCAAAGATCCAATAGACGAAAATGGGGCATTAATGAATTACAATACCTTTATAACAAAATATCAAGTACAATCCAATTTTTTTAGAATATGCTTCTTTAATCAGAGCCATTAAATTATATATTTGTAAAACAAACAAAAAATCAAACAGCCAAAGTTTTAACACTGTTTGCAACCCGATTCTTCCGTTTAAAAGAAAACTATTTTTAAAAGATATAAATCTAAGTAAGCAAATATACGCAATATTAAATCGCACTACAATAGTTCCTACGTCTCAAAAAAGGTATTTAGTATTGGGGTTTGACTTCACTTCCAAGTATGGGGAAAGTATTATGCTCTACCATTAAAAACTATTAAAGACCCATCTTTATTATGGTCTCAGTATAACATTTTACACAGGATAACAGCTACAAATATATTTTTAAATAAAATAAAATATGTTGATTCTAATATTTGCGATTTTTGCCATCTTATGCCAGAAACACTGGAACACTTATTTTTATGAATGTTCTAAAGTTGCAGTCCTATGGAAAGCAGTAGAAGAATGGGCATTAAAAAAAGGTGAACATTTTCAGTTGGATACAAATATGGCTTTATTTGGTATCATAACAAAAAGCATTGTTTTATTAATTGGTTGATTATTAATATTAAGTATTATACATATAAAACGAAATTACAAAAGATCAGATTAAATAAAAACGCAATGCTAAGATTCATTATTGATAAAATACAGATTGAAAAATATATATTTTATAAAAAAAATTGCCTGTATAAAGACTTTGATGATCAGTGGGAACCTTGGCAGCAGTTCCTCAAACAAATTGTATAAATTCATGTATAAACTTATTAATAACAAAATATACGAATATGCTAATAAGCATACTTTTATGCAAAATATCGCCAGTTCGGAAAACGTATCTCAACTTTCTATAATTTCTTTTCTTTTTAAGATTTCATTGATCTTATTTATCTTTCAAGAAAGTTTTTTTTTCTTTCCTTCTCTCACTCTTTATTTCTGTTTCTAGTACTCTTCTTCCTAGTCTCCAGAACATTTTCCCTTCAGTTATGTAAGGCTTATGCATTGCTAATGTCCCGTTTTACAGTATCATGTTAAGCCTATCTGTTTCATCTTAGTATTGAATACTATGCATGTGTGCATACGGCTCGTGCCCTTTGAGTTCCTTTCGTCTATCTTCGGCTTCATCCCTCCCCCTCTCTCTCTCTCTCTCTCTCTCTCTCTCTCTCTCTCTCTCTCTCTCTCTCTCTCTCTCTCTCTCTCTCTCTCTCTCTCTCTCTCTCTCTCTCATACATACACACGTATGCACATGCATATGTATACACATATGTTTTAATAAATGCATTATATACGAGTGTATAGCTTTAATTATGTATCGTTTATGTATATACAATAATACCATGTACAGCAATGATTCAAGGCCCCAACCTTGACCTTGCTTATGTTTCTGGGGACAATATTTGTTTGTTTGTTGTTGTAGCATTTGTTTTTATAATGTCCAGGCTTTAGACAACCAAAGCAAAGCCTTTTGGATTTCACAAATTCATTTCTGTCCAAAATAGGCATAGCCAGTAAGTCCTTACAGGTTGCATAGTACCAAAGAAGAGAGTTCCGTGTCAAAGTTCGACGTGCAGTAATGCATATATAAAAACCAACTAGGCTGATGGGTTTGAAAATATTGCATTCAGTGACTTAACATCCTAGCATAGTCCATACCTTGGGTGTTTACACCACTATGATGTGTACCACATTAATTTACTACTATTTGTGGATGCAGTGGTGTTCATTTCAGATGCCACATGTAATATGCTTTTTTTCTAGTGAAGTTCTTATCATATGCCCATTAAAGTCTTTCAAAACACGGGTCACTGCAATAAATGAGTTTTAAAGTAATTATGTATTGGAAATTAGAGACACTGACTATGCATGCACACACTACATATACAACTAAGCATACACAACCAACCCATAGTATGTATCTTCAAGAGTAGTATTTTTATTTATTATTTGTTTTAAATATGTTACATTGCATTTGTATACAACTTTGCATAACACTGATGCTTTCCTGAGGTGTACAATAAATCAGGTTGCACTGTAGGAACAACACTTTCAAGAAGAGAGGATCGAATGGCCTAAAACTTTTAAGTCCGATCTATATGTCCACGTTAGTGGACTCGTTAAGGCCGTTAGGGTGCACAGCTTGTAAGGACGAGATGGGTTGCATCCCGTCAAGAAAACCCCTAGATTGACAGTCAATAGACGTTGAAGGTGTAGTGCTGTGCTGAAATACAGATCTTGAGAAGCCGGATCCGTCTGAACGAGAGAGAGAATCAGACTAGGGTATAGTCCAGTCGTCATGGGTTGGTATAGTGGTGCGGACGGGCCCAACTCCGGAGGATATGAGATGGTATCACAATAAAACAAAGTAGTCTAGAAAAGAGTAGTAGGGGCAGTTGCCGGAAAGCATTATAGAAACTTAAAGAAAATTCTCTTCTTGACTGTTTAAGGAGTTTTAGACTATTAACTACTCAGTTGCCCCCCCCCCCCCCCCCCAAACAAAAATTCCTAGCTACATCGTCATTTTGATACGTAGTCTTAGAGAGGAAACCCACTACGCGAATTAGGCAAACGCTTTACCGCTGTACTAAGGTACAATGCACAAATACCAAACTGCTAAATGTTTTGGCCTTAGTACAACAGTAATGCTGACACATCAATACCGGCCCGTGAAATGCATGCTCACGTTTCAGTACGCTCGGGATTTTAAAGGGAGAAAATATGTCTTTATTTGCAGCGACCCGCTCTGTGATGACGCAGTACTGGCAGCAGTACGCGTCCGACTCTGCCACCGTCGTCGAGATGATGCTGGACCACGACGCCGAGAAACTGCACGAGGAGGAGATGCCGGAAATCCTCTCCTACCTGCCGGACTACACCGGCATGCGCATCCTCGAACTCGGGGCCGGCATTGGGTAAGACCTAGGTCAATGACAGACAGGTACATCCTTTATTTACGTCTTCACAATACAGAGGCGATCTCGAAGCTCAGAGCGGATATTGGGTAAAGGCGCTGATTCCATTTGTCTGTTCTGTTTATAAAGCCATATTATTATTTTTAAAAACTAGCACTCTTAAATTCAAAGAACTGTTTACTTGTAATAGAATAAGCACTCTCCGTAAATTGTCAAAATTAATCTCTGAAATTACAAGTAAATTTAGTAAACCGTAGATAAACATCTTCAATATCGTTTTATACTTTTAAAAATACTGAGTTATAAAAATGTATCTGCTTTATTTAAATGTTGTGTTACCATGTGTCTTCTTTAAAAAAATGTGTATATAGCTATTTTGAATTATGTCTGTATATATTCTATGAAGAACTCCTGTTGTCATCTTGTCACTGTAAATAACTATTGTAAAATATGTCCTCATATGCTGTCGTTTGACGGCCTGAGTGAATCGAAATAAAATTGAAAGTTAAAGTTCTGTATACGTAATTCGCAAAGCGTAATCCGTAGCAATCGCTTTCTATGCAAATAGGTTCAGTAGATTTCATGTATGCGTCTCCATACGAGCATTGGGTAAAACTGAGTTTGACAGACGTATACTTTATTTACTCCTTCACGGTAGGTTACGCACAATGTTCGTTGTTACACAACAATGTTTGTGTCCCATTATAGGGTTTCACATGACGCAGGAATCCTGCGTATTTGACGCAACATTTACCTAAAATACTCCTAAATAAAATATGTGTGCGTCATGGTTGACGCAAAATATTTCCGATGTCAATGATTTTACATTCATTGTTTTTTAATACATAAACACCTAACGACTAATCCAATTAAATTTCAGTTCACTTTATAGCACAATACCAAACAAACTAGTGTTAGCAGATAGAAAAAAAGAAAAAAAAAAAAAAAAAAAAAAAAAACGGCCTCAGTGGCGTCGTGGTTAGGTCATCGGTCTACAGGCTGGTAGGTACTGGGTTCGGATCCCGTCGAGGCATGGGATTTTTAAGCCAGATATCGACTCCAAACCCTGAGAGAGTGCTCCGCAAGGCTCAATGGGTAGGTGTAAACCACTTGCACCGATCAGTGATCCATAACTGGTTCAACAAAGGCCATAGTTCCCTTGATGCTAATCGGAAAGAGTAGCCCATGTAGTGGCGACAGCGGGTTTCCTCTCAAAATCTGTGTGGTCCTTAACCATATATCTGACGCCATATAATCGTAAATAAAATGTGTTGAGTGCGTCGTTAAATAAAACAATTTTAGTTTTTTATAGAAAAAAAGAAAAGCATACAACATCAACGAAGTTCAGTTCGAAAACAGCCGACCGGTTTAACTGGTTCCCAACTTTATCAATACGTTTAACGTTTAAGTGTTAAAACCAGTGTGGCTCATGTAGTATGTCAGACCCTTTCTCTAAATTTAGATCATCGCGACAATGCCAATCGCTTTAACATGAAAAAAAGAAATGTTTTAAACACCTAAAAACCTAACGACTACGAAGTTTCAGAACAAATATAGCCTAGCGGTTTAACTGGTTCCCAACCGTATCAATACGTTACGTTAGACAAGTGTTAAAAACAGTGTGGCTGATGTAGTGTGCCAGTTCCTGTCTAAATTTAGATCATCGCGATAATGTCGAATGCGCAGTCTGTATATGGACATGTACAATGTCATGTAGATGGTTGAGCAAATCAAATAGGTGTTTGTGACGGAACATGCTCTTAATTTAGTTTTCGCCTGTGGCGATATTAATTGTTTTAGAGGGCCGTGTGCAGTTCCAATATGCACTTAAGCCCAGGTGGGCACCTTGTTACGTAATACCTCTGCGCGACGGTGGTCGATCTCTTTCCAATACACATCCAGACTAGATGCGGAGGCCATGTGGCCAGTAGTTACGTAATACCTCCGCGAGTGCGGTTTTTACAACCGTGATTTTGGCGACTAGGCGACAGCAAGTCTGGCCATCTAAGAAAAAAATGCCGGCTTGGTCGCTGTGGAAATATCACTTGATAGAGGGAGGACTGCGTTGTACCCCCAGGCGATATTCAGATTTTTATGATAAATAGCTAGGGTTTTAGAGATATGGGGGAGAAACATATTCGAAGGCTTCCAGGGAACGCGTCCGTTTGGACTTGGTAAATATTATTTCTGCTCTGTTGTATAACCTTGATGTGATTGATGTGACTTTAAATATTTTAATACTGTATTATACCAATATTATTTAGACGGTGCTGCCGGTAATCTGACGCAGTAAACTGTAGGCTCACTGTCTAAAATTATTAAAGCTTAGCCAGTCATCCTAGACGACCTAGGTAAACTGTAGGTTATTGTCTTTATTGTGATAGGTACCAGTATTAATTCTGTATTACAAGGTTACTGAATGAGTAGTTAAGGGTTAATGAAAAATTAACCAGTTAGGAATAGAGTTGTAATTCCTTTATTAATTAAGTTCCCCTGGAAGCGTTTCTCAATTATCACACGTGTGGGTGTTGTGTCACGGTGAAGTGATTAGAATATTGTATAAACTAGACACCTAGTGATTAACTAATTAAGTGATCAGTTCTGGGTTGTTACTATTTGTTGTTGTTAATTAACTACTGCGGCAGTACATTTGTCAGCGTAGATTAATACAGATTCCAAAGTGTATTTTGTTTTTGTTGTGTTTTCTAGTGAACTAAACGTGCTATATTATATATACTTTATATAAGATCTTATCTCTGTTCATACCTAGAGACGAGCCACGCGGGTATATATTGCCCGATACAGAGAGATCTAATAGATATACAGTTAGGAGAGATATTTGGATAATCGTGTTTCATTCAGTTACGGGTATTATAGGATCCCCGTGACAGTGTTAGTCATAATTATTGCGCAGATGCAGCTGTTACAAAGCAGGTTAGCATGCAGCATTGGGTGACTATTTGCCAAATGGTGCATAAAAAGATAATGCAGGGCGCATAGTAAGTCAACACGTTTGTTAATGTGCAGGGCGAGTTCTTCCCTCTATTTAGCAAATTTAAACTGGCGTGCAAATGTTTTATGTTGTCGTTAGAAGATTTATTTTGTTAATAATGACGCAAGTACTTCAGTCGGGATTCAGTGAGTATGGTAATGTATATATTTTTAGCTTGTATGTCCATTTGTTACACTATCTCGGTTGAGAAACGGTTCAAACAGGGTGCCACAAGTTTTGAATACCAGCTATATAGAGGATATGTAACAATATTCGGACGTAGAAAGGACCACACTTTCTACGTCCCTTCGGACTACATAAAAAGACAGGGAAAAAAGCACTAAATTATTTACAAGAAGAAAAACAATGGATATACATGTATATGTATTATACAGATAGAATAGTGGATATAATATATGCATGTAATATAAACGAGACAGTTATTCAGTTAATTATGTGATTTAAGAAATATATATCATAGATGACTCCCATTTTTGAATGGATGACTCCCAAAATAAAACCCTGTGAGTCATGATGACTCCCGTTTTCCAGATGCTAGGTGGAACTCTGCATTACCTTAAATCTCCTGTAATAAGCATAATTCGGAACATACACTTATGTGTTATGCCTCATATTAATTCCAGAACATTCATTTATGTGTTATGCCTCATATTAATTCCAGAACATTTGCCTATATGGTTTTATAACTAAAGAACATGAATTAATCCACATTAATGATTTACACGAGACAAAAGCATTGCAAAACGTCAAAAACGCCATGTAACATTTGCAAAACACGTTTTATACAAAAGCGCTGAAATTTCCGTTATGAATGCGGGGAAATTCTCAAAAATGTGCCTACAATATCACCTGAAAATGCCGTAACTGAAGTAACTGCTAAGTAGATGACTTTGCACATGATTAAACAAATTATGGAAGCAAAAGATGTTCAGACAGACATGTAGACGCCTGCAAAATGTGTAAAGATTTGAGGAGGGTGAGTCTGCATTAATGTAAGGAAATTAACTGTTGTAGCATTTCTTCCTAAATAAAGTCATATTTGACATTGTTTGCGCAAAATAATTGTATGAAAAATTAAACTGCTTTAACATTGCTACATTTCGAAATATTTCATATGCTTGTGTCCAATGAAATGTCACAAAATCGAAAAATATGCAGTTTGCCGTAGATATGCATATATTAAGGACAAATATTTAATATTTAATGTTTGATTTGTCATATCGATCTCTTTATTCTATATATTATATTTCTTAAAATTCAGAAAAAGTATAACATGGTCATAAGTAGTGGTAAAACTGATGGTTCTGGCGCAGTTTGGCCCATTCACTTAACATGCGAGAGGTGTCACCCTCTCAGCGTCACCCTCCCAAGAGGGGATGGTGACGTCACACCCCAGATGAATTTTGATTGGCTTACTAATGGCGATTTTTAAAACGGGGAAATCCCATAGCCCGCCATAACCAGGAAGTTCAATAGTATACAATATTAACTAACACGTAAACCAACAATAAAGACAATTTCACAAATATTAGATACTTTGTTAATTCGACTCCAATATTTTATTATGTG
>NC_054712.1:34728915-34791033 GCF_016097555.1 Gigantopelta aegis
CCTTTAAACAAACCAAATTTTACCTTTCCACAAAGGCTAGCCCTAGCAAGGATTTTTTTAGTTTATAAGTACTTTCCCATAAGCAGGGCAGTACATATCACAGTATTTGATCTGCTAGCCATGTGGCACATGTTCAGACGGAGGTGGGGGTGGGGTGGCGTGACTAGAGTCTATCAGGCAGCAGTCCCTTTTACAGTCAGAATAAATAAATCTGATTTATTGAAAATTCCAATTGCCAGTTTTTATTTTTATTTATATATTTATTTTTTATTTATTTTATTGTTTGTTTGATGACATTCCAGCATAATTTAACCCACGGCTTCCTATTAGCTGCCTACAATAATATACTGAATGACAAAAGAAAAGCGGATATTTATTTTGTTGTTCATGGTAAGTTTACTTCGGTAAATAGACTGTTAAAATGAAAACTAAAATCTTCACAAGACATTGATCATTTTCTCAATTAAATCCAGTGTCTGATTTCATTTTATAAATCACGAGTTTTCTTTTATTTGAGCACATTTACCAAATTGCTAAACTTTTTTGGCTAAGTATACATGATAAGTACGACAGTGAGAGGAAACGTTTTACTTACTGGCCAGCAGAAAGGGACTTTTTATACGCACTTTCTCACAGACATGACAGTTGGCCTACATGTATATTGTGTAAATTGTGATACCATGACATTTAATAATGTAAAGTCGTCGACGAGGAATCTGTTATGTACCATTATCTGGGTAGCCTACATCGATGCGGGGAAGGGATAGCCTACATCGATGCGTGAGGGGTGGTAGCCTACATAGATGCCGGTTTTAAAACAAACTAATAACAACAGAAACAAACGCTGGAACTTGCTCCTGCAAGGGGAGGTGTAATTAAGACCACTAAATAACAGTCCTTAATTTAATTGAATATTTCAAGATATAAATCAAGTTAAAATAAATAAGTAAATAAGCCTTCTCTCTCTCTCTCTCTCTCTCTCTCTCTCTCTCTCTCTCTCTCTCTCTCTCTCTCTCTCTCTCTCTCTCTCTCTCTCTCCTGTTGGAAATTACATATAAATGCCACACTGTGGCTTGTCGATATGAATAGCCTGCGTGGCGCGGATGGTTTCTCTTTTCACGTTGTTAAGCCATCGGTCTTAAGACTGGTAGATACTGGATTTGCCTCCTGGTACCGGTTCCCACCACCAAGAGCGTGTTTTAACGACTCAGTGGAAAGATAACTATGAAACAACAACAACATTTTTTACACTTCTCAAATATAACGTTTATTTAAAGACAACACCAATATTAAACAATATAGTTAAGTCCGGCCAATGATAATGGGCGTTACTTTTATTGAGACACGTCATGGTGTTGATATTAAATGGTATAACTTACATAATATAGCAAATACATCAACATATAAAATATTATAAGGGTATAACCTACATAATATAACACATAAATTAGCACATAAAATATTTTGACACAGAAGCCAATTTTAAAGTCATAAAACTTGTTTTATATTATAGCCGACTATTACAGTCAACAATCAATGTTCATAACACAAATACACACGAGCGCGCAGGCGTATACGCACGCACGCACGCACGCACACACACACACACACACACACACACACAAAAACCAATGGCAAATGAAACAATTACCGATATATATGAAAACTAACACCCTAACAAGACAAGTTTAAAAGACAATATCAATAGAACAAAACATTACATCTCCCAAACATCTAGAAACATCACCGCTGGTAATAATTAAAACAAATGGTATCCTTTAATGATCAATGCTAGATTTTATTGGCTGTTGATATTGAAAAAAAAAGCTAACTCATTCATTTTCCTCAGCTAGTCGAATTAGGTACGTTCTAAGAATTGTGTACATGAACCGTACTGAACTGATTCGCTAAAACAGAAAAGTGGTATTTAGAATAGCCAAACTTTGTAATCTAAAACATTGCTGGGTCCCCCTATCCACCTCAAGTCGTATGCCGCTACTTGCGCACCCTTCTTACCCTTCAAATGAATCTAGCAACTACTTACTTTAAACCTTAAAGGGACAGTCTCGAGTTTACAATCATTGTAAAATGTTTCTGACCAATAGAGCCTTTTCGATGATGTAACATACCGTACAAATTAAATACATTTTCTCATTTAAAATATCAGTGTCTCTATTTACAAGGTGTTTGTTGTTGTCCAAATGCTAGTAGTAGCCCAAACCGGATTTTATCTCCCAATAATTTCGTACGTACGAGAAAATATATATCACGAAATAAAGTAGAAATTGAGTGCTACAAACATTAGTATACGACCGCAAACACATTCGATATACAGACACTGGTATTCTAAACAAGAAAATGTATTTAGTATGAAATAGTAGTTGCCAACAAGACTGTATCGCAAAAATCTTACAATGGCTGCAAACTCAGGACAGTCCCTTTAGGCTCATCCCGAGTCTGACTTGCGATTAGGTCTCCGGTAAGGTCTCCGATCTTATCGGAGGTCGGACTCGGGATGGGCGTGTTCGAAACCCTAGTGGTATATGAGCACGTAAAACTAGTTACCAACCTACCGTAAGCTTCCCATCTGACTTAAGCTTGACATACACTGCGTTCTCATCCCGGTATCGGCTCTCACGTACACCGAGCTTTTACGACTCAGTGGGTTTGTGTAAGCCCGCCACACCGACTTCTCTTTCACTAACATGTACATGTAACAACTATTTATTAACCACAAACGAATTGTCCTGGACAGACAACCTAGATGGCTAAGATGTGTGTCCAGAACAGAGTCCCTGGAATTTAATTGGGCCTAAGCACAAAACCAAATTTAGAAATGAAATGAAATAGTATTGTGATGATATGCTGACTTAATATTAAATATCCAGCCAGTGCCCCACGACAGGTATATCAAAGGCTGTGGTATGTCCTATCATGTCTGTAGGATGGTGCATATAATGAATCCCTTGCTACTAATGGAAAACAAATGTAGAGGGTTCTTTCTCTAAGACTGTATGTCAGAATTACCAAATGTTTGGTATCCAATAGCCAATGATTAATAGATCAGTGTGCTCTAGTGGTGTCATTAATCAAAAAACATTTTTTTAGAATTAAATCTACATTTTTGTTGATAAAGTTCGAGATTCGTGGCTCAAACCCTCACGATCTTTGGCTTTCGACAGTTTTGTCTTCAATAACCGCAATACCCGGCGGTTGAACACAAAACAGATAAATATGTAGAGACCTTGGCTACCGTTTAGGATAATGAAAACATACCAAAGTTCGTCAGAATTTGAGAATCCTGCCGCAAACCCAAAAGCCCATGTAAGTCCCGTGATTATTAGTAATTTGCAGTAAATAATGCATTTAACTCTATCATTTCTAGTAGATGTGGCCGTTTTCGAGATGTCCATACTTCTTTCAATAGAGCATATGGTAATTACAAAACATACAACGTTTATCAGAATAAGAATAGCAAGTGGTACACCAAACACTGCGAGCAAAGCTTTCTTATTAGAGATCCAGCAAACTCCATTGTCCCCATATCCAATGGCCATGTTAGGTATTTCGGCCATGTCCACTGCCACACACACGCCAACTATCAGAGCTGGGAGACTCACTGCTATGGCGGCATAAAATAAAAATGATTTGTGGCTGTGTAATGCAGTGGATTTGGCTGTGAAGGTTTTTACAAGGTTGGTTGCCATCATGGTCATCCAAATGAACGTGGAAAGCCAGGTCCAATGCAGAACGATTCCCAAAAGCTTGCAGAAGAGACCAGTGGGTAGGTTGCTCAGCAACAACAATGTTTGTGACGTCAGCAAGGAAACCGATACTGACATGACGATTTTACCCGGAATGTTCCGAAGTTCTGGTAACGCAAAGTATATGATGAGCATCAGTGCTAATGAAAACACCGAAACGACCGAACACACCAATGTTAGCAGCCCTTGTGTTGGGTTGAAATTGAAGAAATGGACGAGTTCGTTCGATAAGTAGCTTCTGGTGAAGTTAGAACAGACGTAGACCTGATTTTCGTGAAATATAAAGCTTCCGAAAGAGAAATACAAGTCAGTGCCAAGGATATGAAGAGTCTCGTTCTGACTCTCGGTCTCGTTTTCAGGATACGAGGTCATGGGACAGTCAAGCAGACGACTGTTCATTTCACAGATAGTGTATTCTACAAGACTAGCTCCAGAATCATCGCTGAGACCTACTTTGATGACGAATGGAATATTCTCCAGGTGATAATACTGGAGACCATGGTACACAAACCACGATTCGTTGATTTCCTCGAGAGATCCATTTCTACTCACAACATGAGTGTTATTTTCACAACCAAGATCCTCGTTGCTGGGAAATGTACTAACAATCGCTTCAGTAATATTTCCACCTTTATGGCTGTCAATTAAAGCTTTAAACAAAACATCCAAAAACTGTGAAGAATAGCTATAGTTATATATGTCATTTTGTGAGCAGCTTGATGCCACTATTAATGATATTATTTTATGATCAGATATATTCTTTGAAAATGATATTAATGCGTTTTCTTTAATTGGTTCGATCCCAGCTGTTTGAAATGATGCATTTATTACTTCTAAAAACAGTTTGTCATTTAAGTGGCAGGAATCATTGTTGTAAGTGATGTTAACCCGGATGACCTGAAATCCATGTGGGAATATCTGATGCTGTAGATCACCCACAATACTTCCAGTTATCACACAAGAGCCGTTGATTGGAGACCTGCCTATAGGACAGACGAGCGGTCGACATCGGTCCTGATAATAGTCATAAACTTCATCAACGAGACACGCTTTCTGATGAGGACTCTTGCAGGTGGATGTTAAACTGCAAAGCGTTACACCGTGTTCACTAAAACTAAACAGAACTCCTAGACTAAGGTAATTGGGAGGAAATGTGAACTTCTTACAAAAATTGCATTTATATTTATAAAACGGAACTATATGTGTATCGGGTTCTAGATATCTGCAGTGAACATTTCTGCTGATATCACACATAACAACAACCAGATATCGGTATGCGTTACACAATTCCAGAAATCTGGCCAGAGTTTCCGAATCACTTTGGCTAGTTTCGTTGATCCCGATGTCAATGGAACTGAAGGTGGTCATAGCTACTGTTGATCCCAGTGTGGTCGGTTGCAAGAGATTTCCAACAAACTCTTCGGAATTTCTATTTTTAAAAACATTATCGTTGACATCAGAACGATGGCAGTATCTGAATACTACTGTCTGTGGAAATTGTAGTGTCAATAAACACTCGTCATTGTTCAGGAAATCCAGCAAATTATCGACGGTGATGTTTTCTTTGTGTACATCTGATACACACTTTAAGGATGTTTCCCATATATGTAGGTCATTGAGAGGTACATCGTGGCATACAGCGCAGAAGACATTCTGGAATGTAATAAATCTGTGAATCGTGTGAGTGGCGGGAACAGTTCCAATGACGTCTGCACTTTGATTTCGGCATTTTTTGACAACAGAAGGGACGTTATATGACGCGGGGCATTCCCCTATTACCCAAATATATTGTGACATCACTTTTATGTTAGCTTTTATACATGTCTTGTGCTTGAATAGGATCATCGTGAATCTGAATTGTGAACTACTGCTCGTCATGGTTTCAACTTGGCTAGCCACCCATTCGTAATTACCAGGTCGGACAGGGAGAGAACTGTTGGCTTCATCCAAACACACTGAGTAGAAATCTGGGCAGCAGTCTCCGTAAACCAGACACACTCTATCGCAGAAGCAGTTCAACCTATTTACAGCCGTGGGGGTCATCGTTCCATTCAGACATTTATTTTCGCAAAAACGCCCAAAGCAATCTGGCATTGAAAGGCCGTAGTATTCGATAGCCGAAGAAACCATTAAGATGCTGGGATCTGAAAAAACCCACAAAAACAATTGATACACATCTCCATCTATGTATAAAAGATGAACGCACAAATATAATGAACACATAACAATAAATAAATGATGCGTAAAGCTGAATGTTTCAGAATTAATTGTGAAGCATATAGCAATAAATAAATCAATACAATTTAACCAATCGACTATTTAAAATGTAAAACTAACCAATTCTATACATGTATACCATCTAAGTCCCACTCCGGAATGGTTAGTACTGCAAAATGTCACGGTCCCATATGCACTGATTACAATCTAAAATGTTTGGGTTTTTAAAATAAATGTTGAGGTAATCGTAATTAATATGCGAAAATTTTTTTTTTTTAAATACCAAATATTGCTGTCACTGACCTTAGTGCTCAAGATACGTACTACTACGTAAAACACCGGGATGACCAAAAATATACTGAATTTGCCAAAAGTTATAATTTCAATAAGATCCTGTAATTAATGTTATCGTTAAGATTTAGTTTACTAACTTGGATGAGTTCCGTTAAATTTACCTTTAGGCAGGTGAAGCAGAAGAAACTGCAGAACTAAACAACGCACCGATGAAAACATAGCTGAAGTGTGGAATATACGATCTAAGACGCTGTACTAGTTTCTAATGAATTAACTTGGATTTCACACGTGCTTTAAAGGTTTGTTTGGGTCAATAATCGTTGAACCTCGATCAGTCATCGGTGACAAAGTGCGTATTAGAAATCTTCGTATATCTGGACATTGGTGTCTACTAGTATTTAATCACAGACAAACCGCCAATTCAGGGTTGTTTAAGTGTTCGTTAAGTCTTAAAAAGCGAAATAAAAACACTTCTTATTATAATGTTCACATCTGAGTCAACAAACAAACCAGAGATTGACAGGTGCACGATATACCATCTTGGAGAAAAACATAGATAAAGTTTCTTTGATTACCTTGAAAGTTATTTAGTTTTAAAATTACAACTCAAAGCCTTGAAGGTATTACAAACAAGAGAGTTTTAAAATACGTCTTGGAAATATGAAAATTTTACGATCAGATGAAAGTACGAGTTTGTTTAATGTCACCTCGGAATGTTTTAAACTTCGCTTATTTGATGTCTAACGTATGGTAGCTTTGACACTTGATCGAAATCGAGTGAGGAGACCCAATCTTTCCATAAAGGCGTAGCCCAGTGGTAAAGTGTTCTCCTGATGAGCGGTCGGTCAGGGATCGATCCCTGTGGGCCCCATTGGGCTATTACTCGTTCCAGCCAGTGCACCACGACTGGTATATCAAAGGCCGTGGTATGTACTACCCTGACTGTGGAATGGTACATATAAAAGATCCCTTGCTGCTAATCGAAAAGAGTAGTCCAAGAAGTGGCGACAGCGTGTTTCCTCTCTCAATATCTGTGTGGTCCTTAACCATATGTCTGACGCCATTTAACCGTAAATAAAATGAGTTTAAGTACGTGGTTAAATAAAACATTTCTTTCTTTCATTGAGCTATTTCTCGTTGCAGTCAGTGTATATCACTGGTATATCAAAGACCGGGGTATGTGCTTTCCTGTCTTTGTAATGGTACATATAAAATATTCCTTTCTACTAATCGAAAAACAAACTTTTTGTATGTAGTATTAGACATGACAGTACACGTATATATATATATATATATATATATATATATATATATATATATATATATATATATATTTACCTTTAATGAAGCATTATCTGGCGGGGTGCAAATACTAACCTTTCCTCGGCTTTAAAACAAACGAATAACAACAATGATAAAATCACTGGAACTGGTCTATACAAATAAATAAATAAACAATGCACAATGGAAGGCACTCACGTTCTGAGTGCCGTAAGGTGAATAATAAACTTAAAAGGTTTTGGGTTTTTTTGCTTAAAAACACCACTAGAGCACATTAATCAACCGCTGTTGGGTGTTTGATTTTTTGAACTTATTTTCGTGCTTATATCCAATTAAGGTTCAAGCACGCTGTCCTGGGCACACACCTCAGCTATCTGGGCTGTCTGTCCAGGACAGTGGGTTAGTTGTTAGTTGGTTAGTTGTTAGTGAGAAAGAAGAGGGTGTAGTGGCCTTACACCTACCCATTGAGCCCTTAAGAACTCGCTCTGGGTTGGAGCCGGTACCGGGCTGCGAACCCTGTACCTACCAGCCTGTAGTCCGATGGCTTAACCACTGCGCCACCGAGGCCGGTTCTGTTGGGTGTGAAACATTTGGTAATTCTGACATAATATATAGTTATTGAGAGGAAAACCGCTATTTTTTTTTTCCATTAGTAGCAAAGGATTTGAAGAGGCTGATCTAGGGGGGCCCAGCTATTGGTGATCTGTGAGCTGGGCAGACTAGGAGGAAAACACATTGTTGCAAATCAGTTAAGCTGGTAAAATCTGGATAGTGTATTTCTATCTTTGTGTCCCCCTGATTACACAGACGGCATAATTTATCTTTTCTCTCAACGTTCCTACATCGTCCTGTTTCTATTTCTAGTCTGTGAGCATAAATCCTTAATCTTGTAATTGCCTGTCTAAAATTTACTGTTTTAATATACGTTAGGTAATCAGCCATTACACATTTGTCCTTAATATGTTTGTATAGTTGAAGATTTTCTGATTCTTTCAGTTTGGTTGTTAGGTATTTGTTGTAGTTATTGTTAATAGTTGTCTTTAAACTGTCAGCATTTGATTTTATACGTTTTTGTGTGTTTTGAAGTATACGTGGATCAATGTTATTTTTATCAAACATGCATTGCGCTTAGGCGTGCCACCATATGTTGTGTTGTATGTGTAGTGCTTTGCTGCACAGTATTGCATCATAGACAATAGTTCTTGTTAATTGCACATTTTCTAAGTATGCCCAGTATTTATAAATATTTGTATGTATATTACTGATGAGTAGATAGCACCCGAGTTCGTTTTTACATGCAACATTGACACTGTTTTTCCCAACTTGAAGGTTTTGCTTACAGAATTTTGTATGTAGGTTTTCGAATGGTTCTGATTCCAGTGTATCAAAATATTTGTGTTGGTCATCTTGTTTTATTTTCTAGTGCAGTTCAGTACCCCAAACCTCAGAATTGTAAAGCATGATAGGTTTAATGAGGACATCGAATAGCTTGTTGTAAATATGTATTGGTGGGTTTACTCCACTAAAAGCCACGTGCAGTTTAAAAAGAGCTTTGGAACCGTTTTTTTATTTTATAAAGTTCCGTTTTTCTTTGAGTAAAATTTCCTATTAAGTTTAGGCTGCATCCTATATATGTGTAGCTATTTGTTTGGCATATTTCGTCTTGATTTAAGAAAAACTTGATATTTGTTGGGCTTTTGCCTTTTTATATTGTCATAAAGTTTGATTTTGATGGATTTATTGTCAAATGCCATAATTCACAAAAGTTACCGAGAGTACTTAGGCTCTCCTGAAGTCCTATTGCAGTTTCTGACACTAATAATAGGTCGTCAGCCCATAACAAA
The DNA here is from genome assembly GCF_016097555.1 of Gigantopelta aegis. Taxonomy (NCBI): domain Eukaryota; kingdom Metazoa; phylum Mollusca; class Gastropoda; order Neomphalida; family Peltospiridae; genus Gigantopelta; species Gigantopelta aegis. Next base: position 34,738,316 of record NC_054712.1, read on the forward strand.
TGTGATAATGTTTGGTTTTGTAGCGTAACTGGTGAGCATTTGTCTTGTGAAAAGGTTAGGTAGTCTATAAATATATTGAATATAGTGGGACTTAAGCTATCGCCCTGTTTTACTCCTATATTAGATTCGAATTGTTCTGTTACACCTTTTGGGAACTGAACTGCCACTTCAGTCTTAATATACATGGACTTAATAATATTGTAGAACTCCCCACCAATGCCCAGTCGCAATATTTTAAGCAAGAGTCCTTTCCTCCAAACTGTGTCAAAAGCTTTTTGGAAATCTATAAAGCATATATAAAGTTTTTTACGTAGTTTTTCTACAAATTTGTTAGTAAGAGTTTTGATAATAAATATGTTGTTGGTTGTTCTTCTGTCTTTTCTAAAGCCAGACTGGTTTTCTGACATAACGTGTTGGTCTTCCAGGTGCTTAGTTAGGCGGTTATTTAAAATAGAGGAGAATAATTTCCACAGACAGCTGGTGATAGTTATTCCTCGATAATTTTTGGGGTCCATTTTATTTCCTTTTTTATGAATAGGTGTCATATATCCCTTCTTCCAGCTAACCGGGAATATACCAGTGTTGTATACTGCATTGAGAGTATTATGCCTTGTCCAAATTTGATCATTTCATTGGATATTGTGTCCGGACCGCTTAATTTATTTGTTTTAAGTGATTTTATGGCAGTGAGTATTTTTTTTGATGAGATATTACTCTCAAGTGATGGGTAGTATTTTTTGGTCGTTTTCGCGTTTATGATGTTCTTCTAGCAATGTTTGTTAATTTTTGTTTGTGTAGGAGTTGGAATCCCTATTTAAATCTCTAAAATGGGCAGTGAGATTCTCGATCATTTCATCGGGTAACTCGTTGTTGCCATTGTTTTACTGACCATATTATTTATGATGCTCCAATATTCTTTTGGATTGTCATCATTTAGGTCTTCTAATATTAATTTTTTTGACAATTCCTCTTTAAGATTTTTTCTTCTAGTTGCCTGTTGGTTCTATGTCGTTTTTTCTTAATTTCCATCAGTGAGTTGCGTAGTGTTGCATCTAATGGGTTTGTTTTTAGTTGTCTAGCCAGGCTACGGAATTGTGACTTTAGAAAATTTACACTTATTTTTGTTTGAGAGTTTTTCTCGCTATGTTTTGTGGGTGGATTTGGATTTTGGTGTCGCGTAGGTGATACTTTGGATGCTGCTGTAAACATGATATTATTTAATACCTCGACACATTCATCAACTGTGTTATTAGACAGTTCGGTATTCATGAAGCTTTGTATTTTTCTGGTGAATCTATGGATATTAGTTCTTGTTGGTATTTTTCACGATTATTGGTGTTGATTTTATGTTTTGGTTTCAGCTGATGTAGATTGGACTGTTGCTGTCTGGTGGTAGTTAGTTTACATTTGATGATAATAGATATTGGGCAGTGGATGGAAGAATCTGGGATGATATATTTTACATTTAGGCTAACAATGTCGGAAAGACAACTTTCTTGACAGATAACATAATCAACTGCACTTGTTCCTTGACTGTCGTGGTGCACTGGCTGGAACGAGAAATAGCCCAATGGGCTCACCAACGGGGTCGATCCTAAAGCGACCGCGCATCAGGCGGGCGCTTTGCCACTGTGCTACGCCCCGCGCCAAAGGCTAATCATAGTGTACATTCAGCAAATAGGTCGGCCCTTACTACTCTTTTTCTAGACTTTATTTGCTTTATAGTGATACCATCTCGTATCCTCCGGAGTCGGGCCCGTCCGCACCACTATACCAACCCATGACGACTGGACTATACCCTAGTCTGATACTCTCTCTCGTTCAGACGGATCCGGCTTCTCAAGATCTGTATTTCAGCACAGCACTACACCTTCAAAGTCTATCGACTGTCAATCTAGGGGTTTTCTTGACGGGATGCAACCCATCTCGTCCCTATAAGCTGTGCACCCAAACGGCCTTAACGAGGCCACTCACGTGGACATATCGATCGGACTTCAAACTTTTAGATCTGCGTTCAAAAGATTATGTCGAAATTACTCTCTCTTTTTTTTAATTATTATTAAATAGTCCGATCCTCTCTTCTTTTTCTTATTTAATTTTGGACCGTCCTTCTAAAATGCTCCAAATTATATAAATATTATTCGGCCGAGCAGTCAATTCCTTTTATTTTTGGCTTGTAAGTTGTTGTTTTTTTGTTTTGTTTTTTAATTTATTCTATTAACTTTTTTACTAATTGCTATTTTCAAAATTCTGCCCATTTTCAACTCTGCCCCCCCCCCCCCCCCCCCCCCTCCCGAGTCAGGTCACCGATCTTATCGGAGGTCGGACTCGGGATAGGCGTGTTCGAAACCCTAGTGGTATATGGGCACGTTAAACAAGTTATCATCATCATCAGCAGCAAATAATGCCTTGTCGCCTTCCCCCACCACCCCGAAGTTACCTCCCCCACTCACCTGTCTCGTACGACTATGCGAGAGAGCCTGATCCACCGTAAGTTGGTTAAAGGGACCTTCCTGAGTTTGCTGCATTGTAAAATGTTTCCGACTAATACAATATTTCTACGATTAAACTTACATATTAAATATATTTTCTTGTTTAGAATATCAGTGTCTGTATATTCATTGTGTTTCTGGTCGTCTTAATATTTGTAAGTAGTCGAAACTTGATTTTGTCTTCAAATAATTTCGTACATAAGAGAAAAAATAAATTAGGAAATAAAATGAAATTTAACCTAGTACAAATAATAGAACGATCAAAAACACGTTTAATATACAGCCACTAATATTTTATGCAGAAAAATATATTTGATATGTAATTACAATCGTTAAAAGGTCTCTGTTAGTCGATAACATCTTTAAAATTGCAGCAAACTCAGGAATGTCCCTTTAACGTGTGCCCAATTTTTTGATATACTATGTGCAGTAAAATATGTAATTCCTAGAACATACAGAAATTTTTCACCCAAAGTGAGCCTCGTTTTTGACAGTTACCTCCCTTCTTAGCGCATTGCTTCAATCACGTTTTATTTTCGTTAGAGGTTTTTCGCTCACGAAAACAAGTTACTTTTTCACAACAATGTCTCGAATGAATATTGTCATAGGACAGGTGATGAAACGACATAAAATGCGCCCAGAGCTAGTAAAGGTGCGATATCTACGATTGGTTCTGGATAACTACTTGCTGAAGGTAAACTAGACTCAGTCTTTAATGATATTTTGTTACTATTGAATGTTGTCAGAGGATGTGTGCGTGTTCATGCATTGTAGCGGGTGGGATAGGTCTAGACTGTGGTGAACGAAGTTTATGGGGGATCAAGACATGCTCCCTGGAAAATGTATTTTATTTTTTTGAAATAAAATGTGCTTCAGCTTTGGTGAGTTTCGACCCCGGACCCCCCCCCCCCCCCCCGCCTGCCCGCACACCCCGCTCGAGAACTATTAAAGTTTGTTTTGTTTAACAACGCCATTAGAGCACATTGATTTATTAATCATTAGCTATTGGAACAATTCGCAATTTTGACATAATAGTCTTAGACTTGGAGGAAACCCACTACACTTTTCCATTAGTAGCAACTAAGCAAGGGATCTTTGATATATGCAACATCCCACGGACAGGATATCACATGCCACAGCCTTTAATATATCAGTCGTGGTGCACTGGCTGGAACGAGAAATAGCCCAATGAGCCCACCGACAGGGATCGATCCCATCCCGCCCCCTCGAGAACTATAGTCCTTTCCACAAGGAATGCCTTTTTGTTCGTACTGTGTCCATAATTTACTACATTTTTTTTTTTTTTTTTTATCCGCTTGTTTTCTAAGTGGCACACAAAAATAGTGGGGGGGGGGATTTCCAAAATACTTTTACTTTTCTTCATGTCAAACCAAACTGAAATTATTTAAAAAAAAAAAAAATTGTAGGAGGATGGGACGTACAGTTGGTCATACGATTTTTGCTATTCAGCCATCCAAATGCCCGTCTAGCTCTCTAATGGCAGTGTACTTGGGCCAGGGATCTTTTACAGTATATGAACTTTTCCACAACCAGAACAGGACATATCACAGCTTTTGATATGCCAGTCGTTGGACATTGAGGGGATTCGATCCTTAGACCTAACAAGTACGGCGAGCGCTGTACCAAATGAGCAAGATTTACAAAATTCTGAAAAGGGTGAGGTTGAGTTTTGCTAAGGGCAAATAATCCGAGTTGCCAAAGGGAGTGAGATCTGCTGCCCGGAAATAAAAGATGCTCAAACTCTTCTCTTTTTTTGTAGGGCATGATGAATTTTAAAAAGAAAACAAAATTAGGAGAGGGTGTCACAGGACCGCTTAGACACCCCCCTCCTCCCTGGATCCGCCAATAATAATTCATAATTGATTATAACTGCCTTTGTTATACTCGTCTACCTATCTATTTCACTTTTTTTTTTCTTCTTCTTTTAATTTTAATTTTAAATAAATTTGTTGTAGTACTTCAACAAACGGTTTCAATGCTGGGCCGAAGACAGAAGCGTTAAAGGTGACATCGGAGACATGGTCTTACTCAAGACGCTAGAAGAACAGAAAATACCAGAAGTGCGTCATGAAGTCATCGAGATGGTGTATAAATTAGGGGCCATCGTCGACCCCGTCACGGGCCGGAGGTGTCGAGGCAAAGAGTACATAGAGGAGGCGGAGCGACTGGCGCAAAAACAGTTCATAGAATCGGAGAAGAAATCGTGATAATCGTGCTGTAATTAATAGACAATTAATGGGAAGAAAGAAATGTTGTGAACAAAGGATTCTTGTGTGTGATTTGGAAGTACATGTATAATAAAAGAGAGAAGTTTATGATAATAAACAGTGCAGAGCTGTACCTAGCGGGGTATCAAGGAGACAATAACTTGGATGTCAAGCTTGTGAAGACGCTATAAGGGTGGATCCAAGGGAGGGGACCAAGGGGACCTGTTCCTCCCTTTAAAAAATTAAAGTGCCCCATTTTGAAGAATTTATTTACAATTTTCATTTGAGGGAGTTTCTCCATGTACCCTTTGCCATTGGTCCCCACCCTAAAATGTTTCCTGGGTCCGCCCTTGTATATCACTGTCCCCAGGTTCCTGTTTGACTACCCCTCCTTTATTTTGGATAGTTACGGCCCTGCGGTGAATGTGTGCTGTGTTAATGAACTGTTGGTGTCTATCACCTTTTACCAAATCATTGGCGTGTCTAGGAGTTCGAATGTTGCATAAGGATTTGACTGGTTTTCCATAGTGTTGTATCCCATCATCTTCATTTAACCTATCGAGGGACCGCTAACACTTTGCTACCGGAACACACACGTGTGTTGTTTTTATTGGTTGCTCCTTTAACGTGATACATGTGTGTGCTTGAAAAGTTTCAGAAGTAGGGTCTCAGATGTCATTTCCTGGCATGTGTGCAGAACATTGAGCAGGGGGGTCTAGACTGTTGTGAGCGACGTTTTCAGTGGGTACTGGGTTGTGCTGCCCCGAAACATATATGGAAAACAAATTCGCATGATGCGGGGATGGGTGGGGTCGATTCCCACCATCCAACCTCTGCACACGCGCCAGATTTCATTCGACCAGTCGAAAGCCTGCATAAATAAATATGGCAACAGCTTTAAACCGTGTTACATTCAGAACGACTGTGATAAAAAGGTGATCTGAACAAGAACGACATTCGCTCATGTCGGATCTGTCAACGGATACCAGTAAGGTGGTGTGGGACCGAGGTAAAAAACCCAGTCCAATAGTCCAGCAATATGCCACTTCAAGATATGATGCCAGTGGTGGATCTAAACCACCCCCACCCCCACCCCACCAATGAATTTTCTGGACCCGCCACTGGATGCACTAACCAGTCAAATTATGCCTTCTGAACACGCCACTGATTTTAATCGAATTCGGTACCATCTATGCTGTACTAGAAATCTTCGAGTCAAAACATTTGTTAATTCTCTTGTGTAATAAAATGGCGTGACTCTTCTTTTAGTACGCCGTTTTTCAGCAGTCACTGGTTTTATTATGTGTATTATCCGACAGTATGCTATGTAACGAGTTTCAATATATCTCGTGAAACTCCACGGTTCCCTAGCGTTCCATGGTGTTTCGCTCCGGAACTTCTTTCATCGGATTAGTCTAATCACATGTTTGTTAATTGTAGCTAACATTTATACTGCTATCACTTGTATTCATGTAATGTCATTGTAATGTGTGATAAAAACTTCTCTTCTTTTTTTTTTTCTTTTTTTTCTTCTTTTTTTTACAGTGCATTATTTTCTTGTTTATCGGTATTATATTACCCGACTTCCAATCACGATTGCTAGGATCGATCCCCGTCGGTGGGCCCATTGGCAGTGGTCGCAAAACAAGGCGTCGCGCGTCGCATGCGACGTTTACTACCCTTATTTCCGACGTCTATTTTCGCCACTGTTGCTCAGACTCCAGTTCATATTTTCTTGGTTCTTGTCTGAATGTATAGCTCGGCTTCTATGGGTTAATTTCTTCAGGAAAACTTTGCGTTTCCCACGAATACAGCGTCCATTACTGCTCATTGCCTTTGTTTTTAAAATATATTTTGTTTTGATTCATGAGCACACTTAGACCCAGTGCTTTTCCGCGATCGTGGAAAACGGACGGAATTCCCATTGTGAAACGGAATTTACATTTGGAAACGGAATTACGATTTTTCGCGAAGTTAAAAAAATCAATATTATTTTACTATTGCCACACGCTGTAAAACTGTGCAGTACTATTGGCAAACGCTAGACTGGATTATGCGCTTCTCGGTAAACCAAATGGTCACATTGGGAACCAATCAAATACTTCGCGAACGTTAGCGAAACGTTTGCTGGCTGAAATTGGGGCTGGTTTACTGCTTAGTCTGTTGCGCCTGCGCAGATGGGACAGGTTTTTTCCCCCAAGAGTACGTGTAGCCAGCGGTTTGTTGCTAACGCTTGTCTTGGAAGACAGCTTTTTTTACGCTACACATTAAACGGAATTACCATTTCGGGAACCACCATTCAAAATATGTGCAAACGTTTAGCAAAAAATGGGTGGCTGAACTTTGCAATGTTACTTTATTTCCGCTGTGTCATGTGCATACTTCAGTTTGCAGACGACGTTAGACTGTTGAAAGAGATGATAAAATAAATGTTTACGTTTTGTGAACACTAAGCCCCGTTGAATAAAGCAGTGCACTTAATTGTTGGACAATCATGCTTTATGTAGTTATTATAATTGTAGCCTTTGCTCCTGATATGATTTTTCGTTACTAATATGTAGGCTTACTTTAATTTAATAACAAATAGCGACGCATGTCGACGCCAGTCAATTTAAGGACCCTTTAATTTGTCACAACTTGTGTTAGTTCAAGTGTTAATTACATATTGTAGTCTGAAACATAAATGAAACGGAATTTACAAAACATGAAACGGAAAATAGCTTTTTTTTAAAAACGGAAAACCACCGAGTCATACTTGTTCTATTCTTGGGCCAACAATTTCACCAACTATATGCATTACAAGTGCACCACGTTGCACACTTCTGTGGTAACAGACTCCGGCCCATAGGTCCCCCCCCCCCCCCCTGCGTGCCACCATTACTGAGTGTCTGTAGCTCTCGATAAACCCCCAACTCCTACGCTGTCAGTTCCAACGCCTAGTAGTAGGCCTACTTCGTTTTGCAACCGCTGATTGGGCTATTTTTCGTTCTAGCCATGCACCACAACTGATATATCAAAGGTCTTGGTATGTGTTATCCTGTCTGTGGGATGGTGCATATAAAAACATCCTTTCCTACTAATGGAAAAATGTAGTGGGTTTCTCATCCAACACTAATATGTCAAAATTACCAAATGTTTGACATCCAATAGTCGATGATTAAAGGTCCTGGCTTATGGCACATTATAATGTTGATTTCAAATTTTCATTAATGATTTCAGTGTTTACAAGGGTAGAGCTTGAAGTTCACTGGGATCAGTATTTGTACTCGTATTGGTAGATCTTGCCATGGTTTTATAGATATATTTGTATGATCGCATTAACTACAATCGATGGTACACTGTCTATCTTGCAAATGCTCATCGGTTGCTACATGAAATCCTACATGAATTTTTATGTGATAATTTTGAGGTCAGAAGGCCCAAAGCGCCAAACTGCAATATAGTACAATCAGGTACAATCCTTCAATTGAATCAGATATTTTACACAGACTATTTACAGCATTCAAATCCGGCCTGGAGGTGAATACTTTGCTGATCATAAAGAATGACTTGCTACCCATACCAATACCCATTGCTGAAACAAACTCAAGATTCAAATGTACCGGAGAAATTACTCAGGAAGTCAGTCTTGATTGTTGACGGACAGGCATTGGTTCAAAGTCCAAAACACAAAGGGAAACAACATTTTTGAGAAATATGCTGACATGTTGTATTTGATCGCTACAAGTCTCTATTAACCAAACCAAATGCACAAATTAGACATATACAAACCCTTAAGAAGGATGCCAATGCCTCATGCTGAACAGAAAGCAATGTAAAATTAACTAATTTCCTCGGAAACTTTTTTAAAACTTTGCACTGAATGCAAAATGGGTGGGTGGTTTCACCGAGAATTATGCAGTGTAGAGTAGTAACACTGAGTTGAATGTCGAACAACCAAAGACCAAGCTCGGGTAATCTGATACCAGAATAGTAGTTCATGGAATTCACTGTTCAAAACTATCTGACTAAATATTGCTGTACATATAATATATGCAAGACACTGATGTCCTGCTTTTGCACATGTCAAATCTAACAATTGGAAAACCATTCTTATAAATATGATATTGGAGAACACACCCCTTAGTACCAGAATGTTGAGTTTGGTTGCTTTACATGCTCTGAGATGCAATACTATTATTTCATACGTTTGGTATTTCAAAGGAAAATAAACGATTCTGAACAAAATGGCGGTTACTGTGCCTGTAACAAATAGCAATGCTTTAGAAAATTAATTTGTAAAGTATAATCTAACAGTAATAGTGAAGACAAAGTTCAAAATGTTCTACCTGGGAAATTGAAAGATCCAAAATGTGGTGTTCGCAGATGAGCTTGATTGTGTCATGTCACTGCCATACAAAACAAGCTTAAATATACCACTCTAGGCCTTCCATCATCTCCAGAAGTGGATAGACTCGTATGGATGAATAACCTATGAATGCCATCTGCTTTTGCTTCCAGTTTGTGTTAACGTATTAGAAAGGTTGCTGCTGTTGTTAAATAACCCTTTCACTAAATACCCATACATCTTAAAAGACTCTTAGCGTAATACGTGATGTAATATATCAAAAATACAGTAATATATTATTAGACTACATTTTGGACGATGTATTTCCACCCATTGCAAATAGTTATGATATGGCGGCCATCTTGAATCATATCACACATATGATGAACCATTTGTGTTGTATGCTGCGATACATTCTTGCAGCCAATAGTGCCCTTCTTAAGACTTGGATGTCGATTTTCTGATAAATGGCCACCATTTTATTTTCCGCCATCTTGTTTTTCAACTTTTTGACACAAAACTAAATATTCAAATTGTCAACATGTTTTATAAATTAAATGTATCCACATTTATGTTAATGTGAAAACAAATTCTATAAAGATCGTTGGGATACCAGTTACATACTTTTTATTAGCCAATTTTCCGCAATTTTGTTTTCGGCCATTTTGAAATATAAAACGTAATTTCTCAGGTGGCCAACATATATATATTTTTTTTTTTTTTTTGATTCAGCATACCAAAATTAGGTTAAAAATCTATGTTGGATCAAATCCTAAACAAATGCCCGTACATGTCACATTTCTGGAAAATGGGACCTGACTAAGCACTCCGCTGATATGGTTGCAGAATCGATCGTACTCTACTGGAATACATTTCCCCCATTTCAACCATAGGCGTAGGAAGTGCGTGGGGAGAGGTCTGTCCCAACCCCATCTCTGAAGAATGCAAAAATTGCATTCCTCAATTTTGTTTTAATACAGCACACACACACACACATCAGCTTCTGTTATCTTCCGACACCTATGCCAACCAATGGTCCTCGACTGGCTGTGGTATGTATGGAAAGTGCATGTATACGATCCCTTGCTTCTTTATTAGTAGGCGTAACATGGATGGGTTTTCTTCTCCTCCTCCTCCTCGCCCCTTCCCCCCCCCCCCCCTCTCTCTCTCTCTCTCTCTCTCTCTCTCTCTCTCTCTCTCTCTCTCTCTCTCTCTCTCTCTCTCACACACAAACCACACATGTTCACCAACATACTTTGTAATGAGTGCGTTTCAAAACCTGTGTAATCTGTTCAAGTTGTTTGCTGTAATTCTAAGACTGAAGAACTTTCAAGGTTTTTCGTGGAACCTGCAACTTTGTTTTACACTATGGTTTGTCACGCACCTGTCAATCTGTAGACTGTTTATTGACTAAACTGTCAAATTACTACTTAAGAAGAGTTTGGATGTCGCTACTTCAGAATAAAAGACGATATAAATACTCTTGAATTAAGGGTTTCGGGCAGACTAATATCCCCTTATTCACATAAACGAAGATTTCTAATACATACTTTGTCATCGTTGATGGATTGTTATTCGTTATTATTGATAAGAACTAGACATTAAAAGCTGATAGAACGTTTACATGAGTTTATTATAAACATTTCCCTCGATCCACCGATTACTAGTGTATCTTCTACATGTTAACTATGTCTTCGGGGACATGGCGTTTACTTCTTGGATATGTTCTTCTACTTCACAGAGTAAAAGGTATGTTTAAAACTTAGGTTTTTTGTTGTTGTTGTTGTTGTTGTTGCTTGTTTAACAACACCGCTACAGCACATCGGCTATTGGATGTCGAACATTTTGTCATTTTAACATATAATAGAGAGAAAACCCACTACATTTATCAATAGTAGCAGGGGATATATTATATACACCATCCCACAGACATGATGGCCCATACCACGGCCTTCGAGAAATTGGCCCACCATCTGGGATCGATTCTAGACCAACTGCGCATCAGGGCCCGAAAACATAAAGCACTCATGACACTTACATAATGTGTGGTGTACGTCTGACGTAAGTGTTATGAGTGCTTTTGTTTTACCTGGCCCAGACGAGCGCTTTATTACCACTGGACTACATCTCGTCCCAAGTATTTTTAATGCATGTATTTGACATTTTTGTGGCTTTGTTTCACATATTATAATTACTTAAGTGATTTTCATCATTGCATTGGTTAATATCGGTTTCTGCGGAAAGGTCCTGCAGAGGGTAGATCAGCACTCAAATCTAATTTGGTTAGCGTAACATTTAGTGATTTCAATTCTTGAAAGCTTTAACCGCAAATGTATTGCTATGCTTCACACGGACCACCTAGGACACAAAGCCAGGTTTTAAAATATGTTTTAATCAATTTGTTTATTTATTTATTAGGGTTATTGGTTTTTGTTTTGTTTTGTTTTCTGGGTTTTTATGGGGTGTTTTGTTTTGGGGTTGTTTTTTGGGGGGGGTTTGTGGGGGGGTTGGGGGGGGGGGTCAAGTTTAATTCTGAACCAGGAGTCAGTTGTCACAACCTTTTCCCATTTTCTGAACGCTTGTGCATGAAACTTAATTGACCTTCCTTCCTTATGAATCGGTTATTGGTAGATACGATACATAATCGTTTGTGTTCTTCTTCTTCAGGATTCAACATTGAAACGCATTCTTCCAGTGGCATTGTCAAATATTTTGGCCTTCCAATGCCAGATTGCTTCGAGCGGTTTTGTATTAAAAAAGAATGTATAAATGGAACGATGACCCCCACATTTGTAAATGATGAAAGGTCAAACTGCTTCTGCGATAGCGTGTGTCTGGTTTACGGAGATTGCTGCCCAGATTTCTACTTAGTGTGTTTGGATGAAGCCAACAGTTCTCTCCCTGTCCGACCTGGTAATTACGAATGGGTGGCTAGCCGAGTTGAAACCATGACGAGCAGTAGTTCACAGTTCAGATTAGCGATGATCCTATTCAAGCACAAGACATGCTTTGAGGTTAAGCGTGGACTATTTCCACAATACATTTGGGTAATAGGGGAGTGCCCAGCGTCATATAACGTCTCTTCTATTACCAACAGATGCCAAAATCAAAGTGCAGACGTCATTGGAACTGTTCCCGCCACTCACACGATTCACAGATTTATTACGTTCCAGAATGTCTTCTGCGCTGTATGTCACGGTGTACCTCTCAGTGACCTACAGATGTGGGAAACATCCTTAGAATGCGTGCCAGACATAGACAAAGAAAATATCACTTTTGATTCGTTGCTGCATTTTCTGAACAACAGTGATTGTGTCCTTAGACTACAGTTTCCAATGACGATAGAACTCCGATACTGCCACATTTCTGATATCAGCGATAGAACATTTACCAACAGAAATTCTCAAGTGTTTGTTGGAAATCTCTTGCAAACAACCACACCAAAACCAACAGGAACTGTGTCCACATGCGCCTCATGTGACGTTGATGTTAACGAAACTAATCAAAATACTAACATCTCATCTGGTGATTCGAACACGTTGGTTAGAGTCCTAGAATTGTGCGGCGCATACCGGTATCTGGTGGCTTTTACCTGCTCCGTCAATAGGAATGTTCACTGTAGTAACCTAGGAACAGATATAATTTCTGTCAATAAATATGAATGCATGCCTGGATATTGTCCTAAGTTCGTAATTATGCCATATTTCGTTAGTCTAGGAGTTCTGTTTAGTTTTAGTGAACACGGTGTGACGCTTTGCAGTTTAACATCCACCTGCAAGAGTCCTCGTCAGAAAGCATGCCTCGTTGATGAAGTTTATGACTATTATCTGGACCGATGTCGACCACTCGTCTGTCCTGTAGGTAAGTCTCCAATCAACGGCTCTTGTATAATAACTGGAAGTCTTGTGGGTGATCTACAGCATCAGATATTCCCACATGGGTTTCAGGCCATCCGGGTTAACATCACTTACAACAATGATTCCTGCAAGTTAAATATCAAACTGTTTTCAAAAATAATGGATTCCTCGTTTCAAACGGCCGGGACCGAACCAACTGAAGAAAATGCATTAAACTCCGTTTCAAAGAATATATCTGGTAATAAAATAATAACATTGGTACTGGCATCAAGCTGCTTCCAATACGGCAAAAACCAGATAAACAATAACATATATAACTACAGGTATTCTTCTCAATTCCTGAATGCGCTGTTCAAAGTCTTAATTCACAGCCACAATGGACGAAATATTGCTGAAGCAACTGTCAGTACATTTCCTAGCAACGAGGATCTTGCTTGTGAAAATAACACTCATATTATGAGTAGAAATGGAACTCTCGAGGAAATCAACGAATCGTGGTTTGTGTACCATGGTTTCCAGTATTATCACCTAGAGAATATTCCATTCGTCATCAAATTAGGTTTCGGCGATGATTTTGGAGCTAGTCTTGTAGAATACATTATCTGTAAAATGAACAGTCCTCTGTTGGACTGTCCCATGATCTCGTATCCTGAAAACGAGACCGAGAGTCAGAACGAGACTCTTCACATCCTTGGCACTGGCTTGTATTTCTCGTTTGGAAGCTTTGTATTTCACGAAAATCAGGTTTACGTCTGTTCTAACTTCACCAGAAGTTACTTATCGAATGGACTCGTCCATTTCTTTAATTTCAACCCAACGCAAGGGCTGCTGACTCTGTTGTGTTCTGTCGTTTCGGTGTTTTCATTAGCACTAATGCTAATCATATACTTTGCGTTACCAGAACTTCGGAACATTCCCGGTAAAATCGTCATGTCAGTATCGGTTTCCTTGCTTACGTCACAGTCATTGTTGTTGCTAAGCAACCTACCCACTGGTCTCTTCTGCAAGGTTTTGGGAATCGTCCTTCATTGGACCTGGCTTTCCACGTTCGTCTGGATGACCATGATGGCAACCAACCTTGTAAAAACCTTCACGGCCAAATCCACTGTATTACACAGCTACAAATCATTTCTCTTTTATGTCGCCATAGCAGTGAGTATCCCAACTCTGATAGTTGGCGTGTGTGTGGCAGTGGACATGGCTGAAATACCTAACATGGTCATTGGATATGGGGACAATGGAGTTTGCTGGATCTCTAATAAGAAAGCTTTGCTCGCAGTGTTTGGTGTACCACTTGCTATTCTTCTTCTGATAAACGTTGTATGTTTTGTAATTACCATATGCTCTATTGAAAGAAGTATGGACATCTCGAAAACGGCCTCATCTACTAGAAAAGATAGAGTTAAATGTATTATTTACTGCAAGTTACTAATAATCACGGGACTTACGTGGGCTTTTGGGTTTACGGCGGGATTCTCAAATTCTGACGAACTTTGGTATGTTTTCATTGTCCTAAATGGTAGCCAAGGTCTCTACATATTTATCTGTTTTGTGTTCAACCGCCGGGTATTGCGGTTATTGAAGACAAAACTGTCGAAAACCAAAGATCGTAAGGGTTTAAGCCACGAATCTCGCACTTTGTCTACGCAGATGTAGATCTAATTGTACATACTGAGAATAAATAAACTTCTATTCGATACTTGTACTATGTGCATATACACTTTTCATCTGCAAGAACTTTATGCTGAAAGTACCAGTACACAACGTATGCACACCTGGTGACCTGCCGTAACTGTTTAGCTTAGGCCCGTACGAAGGGGGTGGGGTGGGAGGCGGGGGGGGGGGGGGTACTGCGCCCCTCCCACTCAAAGACAAAAATGTACGTGTTAACTGTTTTTTGTTTATTGTTTTTTGTCCTCTATATAAAAATCAGGTTTATGCCCCCCCCCCCCCTTAGAGAGATTGTGACCCCCGCATTAGAGGTTGTGCCCTCACCCACCCCCTCCCTACTTCAGACAGCGTTTCTACGGACATAAACGAGGGTACAGCACCTGTTCCATTGCTGGCCGATCAGTTTGGTGAGATATTGATTCATTTCAATTTAATCATTTCAGTTTATGTCCCTGCTATAATCCAATAAATGTTCAAGCACGCCGTCCTGGGTATGCATGTATCTAAGAAACCCGAGTTATATGTTTAAATTCAGGTCTTAGTGGTTAGTGAGAGAAAGAAAAAAGAAATGTTTTATTTAACGACGCACTCAACACATTTTATTTACGGTTATATGGCGTCAGACATATGGTTAAGGACCACACAGATTTTGAGAGGAAACCCGCTGTCGCCACTATATGTGCTACTCTTCCGATTAGCAGCAAGGGATCTTTTATTTGCGCTTCCCACAGGCAGGATAGCACAAACCATGGCCTTTGTTGAACCAGTTATGGATCACTGGTCGGCACAAGTGGTTTACACCTACCCAATGAGCCTTGCGGAGCACTCACTCAGGGTTTGGAGTTGGTATCTGGATTAAAAATCCCATGCCTCGACTGGGATCCGAACCCAGTACCTACCAGCCTGTAGACCAATGGCCTACCACGACGCCACCGAGGCCGGTGGTTAGTGAGAGAGAAGTCTGTTTATCAGGCTTACACATCCCCATCATGTCTGTGCGATGGTGCATATAAAAGAACCCTTGCTGCTAATCGAAGAGTAGCCCATGAAGTGGCGACAGCGGCTTTCCTCTCTCAATATCTGTGTGGTCCTTAACCGTTATGTCTGACGCGATATAAGCGTAAATAAAATGTGTTGAGTGTGTCGTTAAATAAAACATGTCCCTGCTCTTCTTCTTGTCTAAGGCAAATGATCCGAGCTCCCAAAGGGAGCGAGATCTGAAGGGAGCATGCTTCCCAAAATATTTTGAAATAAAGACGCGTTTTGGGGGCAATTTAGTGTTGTTTACTGTGAATGGTGAATTTTTAAAAAGTCATTAAAAAGGGACCCCTGTGACCCCCTCTGGATCCGCCATTGTTTTTCTTTTAATTACTAGCAATGGTAGCTTTTTTTCCTTTTTTTTTTTTCTTTTTAGATGTAATATACAAGTCTGTATTTTTATTGTTTGTGTTGTTGTCTTACGCATAAAATTGTTACAACTAATACTTATTGTGTGTGTGTGTGTGTGTGTGTGTGTGTGTGTGTGTGTGTGTGTGTGTGTGTGTGTGTCTGTGTGTGTATTATTTACCACTTTCTTTGGCGTTAAGGGAGACTGTCTGGAGGTTGCATTGTGTTCCAAATTGTTTCTTCTTTTTTGCTTTGAAATGTTAATTTAATATTGCTTTTGTCTTTAAATAAACGTGATAGTCCAGTGGTGTCCGTCTTCTTTATCATCGAATTGAGTAGAATTTTATAGACCTAGTTCTTTTCCAAACAGTTTTTTTCTTTTTAATATGTTTCTTAATTAAGCCCAACTTAAGAGTTAGAAAAAAGTAGATTGGTGGCACTAGACTTCCAGAAACCACAGGCGTGTGGGATCCCATTTGTGTAGGGGGCAGGCTGGCTTTTGCCCGAATTAAACAAAAATGCCTAAATCTGGATAATATAAGTTGTAGAAGCATCACGAGGGGTATATGGCTTTTTATGTACCCTCTGTGTGTTCTTTTACCCCGAGCCGAAGGCGAGGGGGTAAAAGAGCACACAGAGGGTACATAAAAAGCCATATACCCCTCGTGATGCTTCTACAACGAATTTATCTTGCCGACATGTTAAACCATATAGCCAAATAATCAAATTAACGCCAGACAATAATTGTTAACAATTTATTAACGGAGCCGTACCACGCGGACGCGAACGAAATCACTTGCCAGTGACGAAAAATAGTTCCATCGATAAACGAGTTTTTAACTTCAAATGTTTGTAATATGAAATTGTCTGAAACAGATATTAATAATTTAAAAAAAAAAAAAAACCTTTTTTTTATCAGAAATGTATGTAGTAAAAAAAAAAAAAATATTAAAAAAAAAAAACAACTGTTGCTAATCGCGCATTAATACAATAACACCACGACCGTAATTAGGTGGCCGAGTTCAACATTGCAGCTTTTAAAAGTATTGAAATAGTGTATTTTATAGTAAAAATTAAATTAATGATGTATACTTGATTGATTATCAATGTTATTTATAATCTAATTATTGCTTTAGCATTAACTGGGGCGGCTGGAAACTGTTGGGAAATTACAGACGGGGTATAAGAGAATTTGGCTCCGCCCACAGGGGGATAAGGGATTTGTCCAACGGCAAACAACCAATGAGATTAAAGAATTTTACATGAAGGCGAGATAACAACATTTATTCATATTAGCATTACAACCAAACAGCTATATAGGGTTGCAAACGAATCACTACGCATTTTAACATGGATTACAACTAATTTTAGGGTAGAATGATGGAAATACATGATAAAAAGATCTAATTTTTTTCCGAATATGTTTGTCCCGTCTTGTACGCTTATGCCAAAAAATTATAAATGTACTTACCATTTTATAAATAGGGTTGAAAACAAAAATATATATATATATATTTAAATGTTTTATTTAATGGCGCACGCACGCACTCATCAATTTAATTAAAATTATACTGCGTCGGATATATGGTTTAATTAAGACCACATTGATGAGAGAGGAAACCCGCTGTCTCCTCTCCATTAGTTATTCTTTTTGATTAGCAGCATGGGATATTTTGTATGTACCAGCCCACCCACATAGGATAGTACATAAAACGGCCTTCTTACTCTATTTGTTGAGTACTGGCTAGAACGAGAAATAGCTTAATGGGCCTACAGACAGGATCTATAGCCTATAGTCCGTCCCAAAGGGATCGCATTTTTTTCATACTGTGTAATTTACTACAAGTTATTTATTTTCATGCCGATTGATTGGTAAATTACACACACAAATTGTATTTGTTTGTTATTTCCAAAACACTTTTACTTTTCTTCGTACGTCAAACAGTGGCGGGACGTAGCCCAGTGGTAAAGCGTTCGCCTGATGCGCGGTCGGTCTAGGATCGATCACCGTCGGTGGACCCATTGGGCTATTTCTCGTTCCAGCCAGTGTACCACTACTGGTATATCAAAGGCCGTGGCATGTGCTGTTCTGTCTGTGGGAAAGTGCATATAAAAGATCCCTCGCTGCATTGGGAAAAATGTAGCGGGTTTCCTCTTATGACTACGTGTCAGAATTACCAAATGTTTGACATCAAGTAGCCGATAATTAATTAATCAATGTGCTCCAGTGGTATCATTAAACAAAACAAACTTCTTCTTTTTTTTCGTACGTCAAACAAAACTGAAACTATTTACAAAAAAACATTTTAATAGACTATAGATTGATCGGGCATCAAGTGAATGCTTTACCACTGGGCTGCGACCCACCACTTTATCGAAAAGGAATAGTACATCCACTTGCAGCCTGCCAGAGTCTAGGCTCATCGTGGACATGTTTGATTTGTGACTGGACATGGGCATGCCAAAATGTTTTGGACAAGGGCAGATCCACCACAGGGAATAAGGGGGACGTGCCCCCCCCCCCCCCCCCCTCCCAAAAAAAACAACCCCACAACAACAACATTTTGAATAGAATAGAATAGATGTTTAACGACACCCAAGCACGAAAAATACATCGGCTATTATCTGTCAAACTATGGTAAATGCAAAACTTAAGCGATGAGCAACATTAATATAAAAATTCAATAGTTAAATAAAAACAGTGTAAAGAACTGTGCACAAAAAAATACAACTATCACAGATAGATCAAATTAAAATTTAGAATAAAAGTCAGTATCACGTAAAAATTGTAATAAAAGTTCTGGATGGAATCGAAAGGATTCCATCACATTTCTTTGACCAAATATATCTTTTCGAGTTCTTTGAGAAGTTTACACCCCACCAAAATGTGGCGTACCGTCAGAGTACACTGATAGTGGTCACACTGAGATGGAGGATCTTTCTTCAAGATAAATGAATGGGTCAAATATACTCTTCAAAAAAAGAAACGCAAAAGGGTACAAATGGGTTATAACTCCGATTTTATGTTTCCTACCGGTTCATGCTTTGTAAATATAAGGTCATTGCATGTCCCAAACACATTCCCACGGTTACATTCGATAAAACGCAGCTACTGTACAATAAAGTTCCAAAATGTGAATATTCGCAAAAACGCAGCCACGTGCAAACCATGTCACCACTGCACGTGCGTTGTCTGCACGTGCAACATGAACACCGACAGTATAAAAGTGCAGGGTGTTCGCTTGCCTGGCCTCTGTATCTGGCCGACAGTTGACAATCCAGGACATGCCACGTCTCAGTGAACTGCAGAGAAACAATGCCATCGGCCGACTAGACGCAGGCGAATCCAGAACGGCCGTTGCCAAGGCATTCCATGTGTCCCCAAGCACCATCTCCAGACTGTGGGACCGTTACCAGCAACATGGATCAACACGTGACCTCCCTAGATCCGGTCGACCACGGGTCACTACCCCCGGGCAGGACCGCTACATCCGGGTACGCCACCTTCGGGTACGCCACCTCCACAGCCGCAGCAATACCAGGTTTGCGCAGGATATCCGACCAGACCGTACGGAACCGCCTACGTGAGGTAGGAATTCGTTCCAGACGTCCAGTTCGAGGTGTCATCTTAACACCACAACACCGTCGACTCCGACTGCAGTGGTGCCAGATTCATCGACAATGGCCTCAACTGCGATGGAGACAGGTGTGTTTCAGTGACGAGTCCCGATTTCTGCTCCGACGTCATGATGGAAGATGTCGCGTGTATAGGCGTCGTGGTGAACGTTATGCGGCAAACTGCGTGCAGGAAGTGGACAGATTCGGCGGGGGTAGTGTCATGGTGTGGGCAGCCATCTCACACACTGGCAGAACTGACCTGGTCCACGTGCAGGGCAACCTGAATGCACAGGGCTACATTGACCAGATCCTCCAGCCACACATCGTTCCAGTTATGGCCAACGCAGAGTTCCAACATGACAACGCCAGGCCTCACACAGCACGTCTCACAACGGCTTTCCTACAGAACAACAACATTAATGTCCTTCCTTGGCCATCGACATCACCGGATTTGAACCCAATTGAGCATCTATGGGACGAGTTGGACCGACGCCTCCGACAGCGACAACCACAGCCCCAGACCCTGCCCGAGCTGGCAGCAGCCTTGCAGGCCGAGTGGGCCACCATCCCCCGGGACGTCATCCGTACTCTGGTTGCTTCAATGGGCAGGCGGTGCCAGGCAGTTGTCAACACACGCGGAGGCCACACCCGGTATTGACTCCAGATGACCTTGACCTTGGTGGTGTGTCCTATCACTTACTCACAATGGACTAGAGTGAATTGTGAACAATCCTGCAACATTTGGTAATTATCGGACTCACCATTCAATAATTAAATCAATTCTCCAAATGTTACGACAATGTGGTTTTGCGTTTCTTCTTTTGAAGAGTATATGTATGACCGATGCGAGCACGTCACAATACTATTCCATCCTTCCTGCACTGCCTATAGGAGGACTGCCACTCCCAGGACTGGCTTGACAGCCTGAAGCTTGTTCGCAACCGCACCGTTCCAATCATTTTGCCTCGTCGAAAAGATAAATTATTTAATACTATGTTTAAAATCAGTAGACGGCACACCAATTTCCCTGGCATGAAGCAAATCCAAAGCAGACTTGGGAAAAAAAAGAATAAAGAAATGTTTTATTTAACGACGCACTCAACACATTTTATTTACGGTTATATGGCGTCAGGCATACGGTTAAGGACCATGGGCTACTCTTTCCGATTAGCAGCATGGGATCTATTATATGCACCATCCCACAGACAGGATAGCACATACCACGGCCTTTGATATACCAGTCGTGGTGCACTGGCTGTGACGAGAAATAGCCCAATGAGCCCACCGACGGGGATCGATCCCAGACCGACCGCGCATGGAGCGAGCGCTGTACCACTGGGCTACGTGAAGTGGCGACAGCGGGTTTCCTCTCTCTATATCTGTGTAGTCCTTAACCATATGTCCGACGCCATATAACCGTAAATAAAATGTGTTGAGTGCGTCGTTAAATAAACCATTTCCTTCTTCCTTTTGCCCTTTGTCCCCTTCCTGAAATAGTTCCTGGGTCCAACCTTGAGGTGGTTTCACACACACACGTCCCCCCCCCCCCCCCCCCGCCCCCATAAAACCACGATGGGATAAAGAAAGGAATGTTACAATGTCGGATCCAGCGTGAATCGAACAGGAGTCACTATGAGACTGTGATGCTGGTGGATTGGGAAAGGAGTGTGTGGGGGGGGGGGAGGGGGGTTAGTAATATTGCAACTTTTAAAAATATTTGTTACAACAGGCAGGGACGGTTGCAGGATGTTTCTTGAGAGATGGTGCAACGCTTGAAAAGGACACCTACAGTATTTAAAGGTACACTAACATGTTTTACTTTTAGGTCGGTCTAGGATTGATCCCCGTCGGGCTATTTCTCGTTCCAGCTAGTGCTCCACAACTGGTGTAACAAAGGCCGTGGTATGTACTATCATGTCTGTGGGATGGTAAAGTTTGTTTTATTTAACGACGCCACAAGAGCACATTGATTTTTTTTTATCATGTCATCGGCTATTGGACGTCAAACATATGGTCATTCTGACACTGTTTTTTTTTAGAGGAAACCCGCTGTCGCCACATAGGCTACTCTTTTACGACAGCCAGCAAGGGATCTTTCATAATGGAAGAGTAGCCCATGAAGTGGCGACAGCGGGTTTCCTCTCTCAATATCTGTGTGGTCCTTAACCATTTGTCTGATGCTATATAACCGTAAATAAAATGTGTTAAGTGTGTCGTTAAATAAAACATTTCCTTCCTTCCTTCCTTCCTTCCTAATTCATGGTAATCCTCCACAGAAATATCAAGCTGATCATTGTAAACATGTTCCCACTGAAAACCATTAAAACTACATTCCCTGGAATATTTTTGTTATTTAAGCATATAGAACAGAAAATTCAATTACGTTTGGTGCATATATGACGCCGCACTTCGCATTGGTTTCACTATGCTGGCTTATCCAGGTCAAAAACAAAGCCATGATTTTGAAAGTGGAACACTTTTGACGGGCTCGTACCAATCTCGGTTTTCATTGGCTTATCACAAGTATAGAATTCCCCAACAAGAGATCACGTGAGATTTCACAATTTTTGAACAAATTTGACTGTCTTGATTGAGGGGTCTTCTCATATCTCCAAAACATATTTATATCCATAGAGGTATGGTACAACGCCTTTCCAGGGGTCGGTGAGTGGGGGATTTGCCTTGAAAGTTTGACAGTGGCTAGCTGTTGGCATACGCGTTACATGTAAGGGGGTGTTACTAATTACGTAACACTCTAGGTGTAGAGGAAGAGTGTATTGTGTTCGATTTACGTAACATTTTTCAAGACTATATGTTATTTTTTATTCATTACTTAGACCTAAAAAGGTGTTTTTTGGAAATGCGCGGTCAGTCTAGGATCGATACCCATCGGCGGGTATACAAAAAGACCATGGTATGTGATATCCTGTCTGTGGGATGGTACATATAAACAATCCCATGCTAAAAAAAAAATGTAGCGGGTTTCCAAGGCGCGTGTGCAGGGATTTCAGCGGGGTTGGGGTTATAGACTGTGTTAAGCGAAGTTTATATGGGCCATGCTCCCCCAAAAAATACATTTCAATTTTTTTTAAGCTTGGCGACCTCCAATACCCTCCCCCTGCACATGCACCCGATTCCTCTCTAAGATTATATGTCAAAATTACCAAATGTTAGACATCCAACAGCAGATGGAAGGAAGGATAGGATATGTTTTATTTAACGACGCACTCAACACATTTCATTTACGGTTGTATGGGGTCGGATGATTATTAAATCAATATGATGTCGTTAAACACCCCCCCCCCCCCCCAACTTTACCCTTTCCAAACGAAATAATATTTATTTGAATTTGTCGATTTTAACACGTAAAATTAAGAAGTGAAAACGTTCATTGTCTACTTTAGTATATTTTATTTTAAAAATATATACATGATTAATGTGTTACTAGTATACAAACTAAACTTTGAAAGTTCTACTAACATTTTATAAAATATCAATTCTGAAATAAGAAGGTACGACTGTCGATAATACGTTGTCAAGATCAAACCGGTTTTAACTACAGCGCAAGATTTCTTTTTTAATTTTTTGAGACGAACCCTACAATTTGAAATCGGCAAACGCACGTGTTAACTGAAACTGACAACAGGCTGTTGTTTGTGCTTTGCCGAGCTATGGCGGCACAGGCGACGAATCAAGCGTATACGTTTGACGATATCCGTTTATAGCGAACACACACGACTTTTTAAAAAGTGCATTTGAGCTTGCATCTCACATTTGTACATGATGTTATAATATGGTAACCAGATAATGTAACTTTAAATGTATTATGTCCATCTGCTAAACACTGGATTCCCCCCCCCCCCCCCCCCCCCCCCCCAGGCATTTCAAATTCCGGGCTGAGGTGCACACCCTAACACCTTCCCCTTGGATCCATTATTGCAGTCCCTCGAGGGCAGTTCTTACGGTTATATTGAGTGTTTGTTTTGTTTAACAACACCACTAGAGCACATTGATTTATTAATCATCGGCTAGTGGATGTCAAACATATGGTTATTTTGACAGTCATAGAGGAGAAACCCGCTACATTTTTCCATTAGTAGCATGGGATCTTTTATATGCACCATCTCACAGACAGGATAGCACATACCACGGCCTTTGATATACCAGTCGTGGTGCACTGGCTGGTTATATTGATTCAATAAACTACATTGATTTTAACTGACTTAATCTCGCGAATATTTCTCGTCTTATTAGCATGCACTGGTTATTATAAACAATAATATTTTAAAAACTTACCTCAGTTGCAAAGGAACAGCAGCACAGTAGATAACGGTCATCATTACTACATTAGGTAGTATTACAAACAATGCAGATATTTTACATTTACACACATTAAATATGCTTATAAATGTCAAACAGCGATTCTGTTCACACATTTCTGAAGTCAAACTATGTATCAGTAGAATGTACGTAGTATCGCTTTGACATCAATAACCATATTGAAACGTAAAAAGTATTGTTGACGTCACGCCAAAGGATTGTTCTCGTTTTTATGCTAATCTTAATAAAAACAATAAATATATATATATATAATGGGTTTCTTGTTGCTTGGTGCGTTTGGGAGCGGGTTGGGTGAGAGCATGTAATAGGGTGGGTAAACAAACCCCCACGCTATCCAGTCAGTTAGCAGGATCGGATGCAGGATTTCTCTAGAGAGGGGTCAACATTTTTTTCAAAGGGCAATATTCACGGAGGAAAAGAAAGAAAGAAATGTTTTATTTAACGACGCATTCAACACATTTTATTCACGGTTATATGGCGTCAGACATATGGTTAAGGACCACACAGATTTTGAGAGGAAACCCGCTGTCGCCACTACATGGGCTACTCTTCCGATTAGCAGCAAGGGATCTTTTATTTGCACTTCCCACAGGCAGGATAGCACAAACCATGGCCTTTGTTGAACCAGTTATGGATCACTGGTCGGTGCAAGTGGTTTACACCTACTCATTGAGTCTTGCGGAGCACTCACTCAGGGTTTGGAGTCGGTATCTGGATTAAAAATCCCATGCCTCGACTGGGATCCGAACCCATTACCTACAAGCTGTAGACCGATGGCCTAACCACTACGCCACCGAGGCCGGTATATTCACGGAGGAGTGTAACGTTTAAAAAGTACATCTACAATATTAATAAGTAGGCCTAAATGGCATGCATTTTATTATATTCCACACACAAGATTTTTCGAGGCACTTCAAAATTCCAATGGGTGTGCACCCCAGCACCATCTCCCTGGATCCGTAGCTGGTGAGGACTGTAAAGCAGGCCACGAAACATACGGTAAACGGAATGAAGATATGCAGAAAACTCAAAATAAAACAAACACAATGTCATAGATTTAAAATGTTTTTAGTTTGGATATGATAAAATACATGAGTGAAAACAATGACATGATGGTTTATACAAAACATGGAATGCAATACATCACAAACTCAACAGATTCGCTTTTATACACGACAGGCGCCCTTAAACAATATCAGTGATAGGCCACATCTATTCGCTCGAGGGCACCAGTGGTCTGTACAGGTGCGTAGCTGTCACCAGGTCGGTCTTACTGCCCATCCTGTCTGGACATTAACTAACGCAGCTGTGTGTCCAGGTGACCTTTTTGTCGTGAACATTAATTTCCGATGGTTTAAGGAGATGGCAGATTTTGGCTAGCTTTTAACTGGTAAAAATTAAAACGATATGGGACAAAAAAATAAACATAATGTTTTTTGTTTTGTTTTTAAACACAAACTGAAAACATTGCTGGGTAATGAAAGACTGAATTTATCAAGCTGTTTTTAAATATAAACAAAAATCAAAACAAACAAAACAAGAACAGGAATAGTTTTCATGTTGCATTAAAATTCGGAATTCCATGAAAAGTTGTATTTTCCCTCCTATCATTAGTGGAAATATCATCTGGACTTGCTCAGATAATGACTTACTAACAGAATGGACCGTAAGACCATATCAATCGTACTGGCAACCGAATCCGCATCCAAAGGTACAAATAGTCAAAGGTTTTGGCGCTAAATACAACATTTTCTTTTGGCATTTGCAATAATGAATTTGTGCAAATCTTTCGGTGTACGTGCTTGCTGTGCGTAATATTTGGAACACAGTATTGCAGTTGTAAAATTGTGCATTAATAGAAAATAATACTTTGATGTCTTTTTTAAAAATATCTTAATAAAAACAAACCTGGATGATCTGAATATTGATTTAGGCGCCAAAACTGATGACGTACATCAGTTCAAAAAAAAACATTTCAACAATAACATTAAAATTGCAGCTACAATGCTGGAATATCATATATAACTGTGTCCCTGCAGTATAAAATGGAAAACAAAAATGCATTTCGATACATACCTTTTGTAAAATTTACATAACTACTAGTTTCATGACACCAGTTTCATAATTCAAGCTTTTGAATTTTAAAGATCAACACCCGAAGACCTGTCCAATATACGTGTATTAAAGACCCATGGCACAGAACAGTCGGAGACAGTGAGGGTGTGGAGTGGAGTTCATGAAGCCGTGTTTCCTTCACTCTTAAATTTTTAAAACATTTAATGACTCAGAATGTTTCTAGCTGATGTTTCAAAGCTTGTGAACAAGTGAGCTGAAAGCTGTTGGTGTATGTAATTAATTAACGAGTTAAATGGCTGATTGTAAACGTTGTTAGATGCATTCTGGGACAAACTAACGAACCGACCCCCAACTCAATCATTCATGCTCTTCCTTGTATCAATCACAATCAGAAATGGCCATCCGGTGGGCTGGGGTACAAGACATATCCCTGGCATCTCCATTTAATTTAGAAAATTTACTTTCACTAATGCTTAAGAATACACATTTCATGACACTTCCCCACAATTGATTAAATGCTAGATTCTGCTCCTGTATTTATATTTGTGGTTATAATAATTTAAAATGGTCTCCGACGGGTCTGCAACATGCATGGTTGCCACTAATGTTAGGCTTAAAAAGCAGTTAACTCCCTTGCCCATGAATGCACATACCAATACCACATAATAAACCTTATAATATAAACATGTTTTTTTATACATCAGGTGGATCCAGAGCCGGTCCTTGTGACCCATCTACTAAATATTTTCTAGTTTTACTTTATTTTTTTTATAAAGGTTAAAAAAGAAATGTAACACAGGCTACTCTTTTTGATTACCACTAATTTGATAAAACATTTGAACAAGAGAAACTTTTAGAAGTGAAATTGCAACTAAGACCCATGCTTACAAATTTTTTAAGAGTCTATAGTCCATCCCACATTCTTACAAAAATGTCTTTTTGTAAATAATATCACTTTGGTTTGACGTAATAAGAAAAGTAAGTGTTTTGGAAATAACAAACAAATACTATTTTTCTCTGCAATTTAGAAAACAAAATAAATAAATTGTATTAAATTCCACAGTATGAAAAGAGGCGTTCCCCATGGGAAGAACTACAGACATAAGGCTTTAACAAAAGATCCCAGCCTTTTAGTTGCATGTCATTTGTATGAGCAAAACGTTATTAAATTTCGAATCTAAACATTAAATTTTATAAGCATGAAGACTGGAGTATTCAATCAACAGGATTGTGTGTCACCAGGAGAACCCCTTAATTGTAATCTGTTTTTGCTTTTAAAAAATTAAATAAAGGCGAGAAATTGCACTAGTTAATTACAAAAACAAATCCCTATATAACCTGCCTGCAAACATGCAACTTCTTACAGAACTTCCTGGTGACACACCTCGTATATTGTTGGAATTACATGAAAATGTCCAGAGACTACTCGAGGTAATTAATAAGCACCAAGTTGTAATAAGTTTAACTGTCTCTGTGATACCGTAAATCAGGAAACCAATGGGTCAAGATATTACTTCTTCAGGACAGATATACACTGGAATGTGTATTTTTATTAATCAGCGAGTTGTTTTTATTGAAATTATTTTTTCATATTTGTATTTTCTTTTTCATTAATACACAATTTCCAGGACTTCTAGATTATAGTAGCCACACTCCCATGGCTAGTGATATTCAATGTTGGGCTAGTAAATAACTAAGTGCCATGCCCGACGGCTAGTGAAAAAAAAAAGTGAAATGTTGCGGTTAAGTCTATTTTGTAAATATGAATATACTGATCACATCCTAATCCCAATGTTAGTGTTTTTAAGCTCTATCTCCCTCTTTAGGAGACATATCTGATTATTACTATTATTTAGTAAAATTGTATTAACTTAAAGTAAAGAAGGGCTAGTGAATTTTTAATCATGGCTAGTAAATTTTTAAAATCACTGATCCCATGGCTAGTGGATTTTATAAAAATTCTAGTAGCCCTGCAATTTCGTTTTAATGACATAAAAAAGTATTTTCATTCTAATAGTTAAAAGTTTGTTTTGTTTAACAACACCACTAGAGCACATTGATTTATTAATCATCGGCTATTGGATGTCAAACATTTGGTACTTCTGACATTGATTAAAAATATAAAGAAACAAGTCAATATTGCACTGGACATTGGGATCATATTTTTCGTATTACCATCTTACTCACATTAATTTCATGATTTGCGGTATTTTGAATAATACAGTGGAGAATTACATGGAATGACATGCATGGACCGTGATAACTGTGGAAAACTATGTCAACAAAAATTATTATAATACAGAACTAACAATATAATTAGAGTTCAATAAAATGAGTAAGACAAGTTTTGTCAAACTCATTGGGTGACAAAATAAATAACATTAAATAATAATAATACATCCTTTATCAGTCTTTTTTCAAATCCACAACATCATAAATAAAACATGGCAGTTTAAAATATGTTCATCTGTTTGTACAAAAATGGGGAAACCACTGGTAAAATCACAGAAATTAAGTCAGTTAATTGACCTGGTCCCCGTTCCACAAAGCGATCTTGGCACCAAGATCACCATAAGTGCATAAGGTAATTATGTACTTAAAAAGGTGATCTTAACGCTAAAATCGCTGCGTGGAACGAGCCCTGGAAACATTGCTAGGGACATTCAAAAATTAATATAGCACCAATTTCCACCCCACACAATTAATATTCTAAACATATTTTGAACCCAGCTATTGAATATTTAGAAATTTTTACCAAGATCATCATTGAGAAATTACCTGCATGTATCAATCGTTTCACATTTATAGGTACATTCCCCTGTGGTGACACATCATTTCTGAATGTTCCCAAAGGCACAAAATTTATCAATTACAGGCATGTGTGCAGGGGGGAGGGACGGGGGGGGGGGGGGGGGGTCACAGGGATTGAAACTTCTTTGCTCAAAACTTCTTTTTTTTTTAAATATATTTTCTGGGGAATGTAACCTTACAAGAAACTTTGTTTGCCACAGTGTATACCTCCCCCCCCACCCCCATAATTCCATGCACATGTGTCTCAATAAATAATAATTATAGGTGTGTCTTTATCACACAAAGTTAAAATAAAATGGGAGCTTGTACTACAACAAAACATAACAGGACTAAGTTTTGGTTTAGGCAACAGTACCACTTAAATAATATTGGAGCCTAAACCCCTGAAACTGTTTTGTGTTTCAAAAATGTGGTTACTAGTATCCATGAACTTCATCCATGTAGTATCTTAAGTTAGAAAACAAATGTTGTGGATTGTAGTTTCACTTAAAATACATGTATCCACCACTATTTCTCTCAATGATCCCAACAACCACAAAAAGCATTTGGAGATTCTTGAATGTTTTTTTTTAATAAAATTTGATTTAGGTCATGGGTAACAAATACGTAACTGAACATTAAAATTATAATTTCTACATTTTGTACATTTTGTCAGAATAATATCACAGCAAACTTTTATTGTTTAATTCTTTTTAAAAAATCAATTTAAATCATTTTAAACAGTTAAAAGAAAAGTAAATCAAGAATCATGGGATGACATCAAAGTGGACTTTAGGACCAAACTACTAGAAATATACTTAGGTCAAACAGAATAATAGATGTGGTTCCAAGGACATACCCCGGTAATCCAGAAAAATTAGGGCTGGTAAATTATATAGGTTCAAATCTTTTTCTTTCTTTTTTAAGGCAAATTATTTAGGGTATACACTTTTTTTTTTTTAAACTGAAATATTTTATATTAAAATATATGCAACTCGAGAGCAAACCGAATGCAATTTAATTCTCAATTTAATATTGTACACAAATTGTTTTTTTAAAATCTGCTTGTTGGCAATATCAATTTAGACTCAGTCAGTCAGTAATTGTAAATTAGTTGGGGGGGGGGGGGGGGGGGGGGGGGGGGGGAGGCGATTTTCTTTTAAAATGTTATGGACACATAGGTGATGATTGGATAATCAGAACCACAACCATTATTTTGTTTGGCCTTAGACAACTTTCAATGTGTAGCTTTCTGTTTTGCATGTCCAAACCTGTGGCTTGTAATAAGATTCTGAAACTAATCTCCAAACTTCTGTTTTTAAATATCCACTTTCAGCAAACAATACTTTCTGTCTCACAAGTTTTGATTTTAAAATCAGTTGTCCTCGACTCGTAAAGCCGACTTGTTTGCAAGTCATACACTAGGATGTCAAGTTATGAAAACAAAACAACCAGACCCTGTAAAGGGTCTACTGAAATGTAATCAACATTTAATTTTTAAAAAAGAATAACATTACAATGTGGCCATAATACAAAAACATCACATACATGTATAAAGGTATTTGATCCTTTTATAACATTGTATGGCACTTCTGTCTAAAACTTACTTTCTTGCTTGACCGCATTTTTTTCATATCTAGTCAAATGGAAAAAAAATTAAAGCATAGACATACAGGCTCCCAGCAGGAGGCTGATTTTTGTCCAAATTAAATTAAAATGCCCGAATCTTGATATCATTATTTATTCATATCAGCATTAAGGTTGCAAATAAATCACTATGCATTTTTACATGTATTACAACAAATATTGTGAGTAGAATGATGGATATACACCGTTAAAAGGTTTCAGGCCAGCTCATTTTGCCCGAACGTCTCCATAATTTTTGCATGAATTCAAACATTTGCTTCAGCACTGGAGGGGGGGCGGGGGCGGCAGTTATCCACCTCACCTATCACATCTTGTGCTTATGTTGTGTATAATCACAAAACATCTTCTGCATTCATGTTTGTTTTAGCGAATTAAGCCTCAGATATACAGACATGAATACCATTTGCCATAAAACTTAAGTTTGAGCCAGCAGTACCATGCCATTTTATAAGAGAACCACATACCTTGCACCACATAAACAACATTCCACATTGATAAAAAAAAAAAAAAAAACACACACACAAAAAACCCAAACCCAAATCAGTCTTCATCCTTCATAACAACGTCATCGTGCTTTAAGGAAGTCTTTGACCGCCACAGCTGTATTGTGGGAAGGAAGATGTGCTGGACACGCTCAATGCTTGACCGACACAGCGGACACACGCTGAGTCGGTCGGCACAGTTCGAACAACAGATGGCGTGCCAGCAGGGACTGAGAGCTGTGGAGATCACACTGTCCATACACACACAGCACCGTAGGGAGTCTTCAATATTCGTTAACTTGTCCTGCAGGTGCTGCAATCACAGAAACAGAAATCATGAATTACATGTCAAGTTAAACATACACAGGGCTTGAAATTATGAATTTGTCACTCACAGCATTTGTTTTTCAAATTGCCATGGGTGAAGCGGTCTACCAATGGTAATTTTGAGCCGGTTTATAGCATTTTTTGCAGCAAATAAATATGATCGACAGGTTATTTTGTTGCATTTAGACATATTTCACACATACAATTATAATTTTTAAATACTGGCAGATAATGTACACCAGATATAATAATTTTGCTGTCGCAGTACATTTTATCCAGCATCACAAAAGTGCCATTGGTGATGCTATCAACCCATGGCAATTTGTATCTGAACGACGGCAAGTGCCATCGGCGCAGTCGTTAAGTTCAAGCCCAGCATACATGTATGTTAAGCAGCAATCAAAAAGAGAGCGTCAATTCATTATGTAAATCACCCCTGTCAATCCTGAAAATTCTGCAATTTCCCATGAATGAAAAGCTACTTTTAGGAATTTATCTATGGACTAATTAGAATGCCTGAAATTTATCTCGAAAGTTTTCTTTAGGTTTTTAACAAGGGATAAAGGAAGGTGTTCTTAACACTGGTGGCTGCCTAATATGCATTAGTTTGTACTATGGCTTTTTTGCAAAATGGCTTTTTCAGTTAGGTGACTGCTAAATACAGGTCAGAAGTGGGTGCTTGAGTAGGTCAATTTAACTTTGAAATGCTTTTCCCCCCTTTTTTTCCCCCTCTAACATACCATTTGGAACCATAATATAAAGTGGATTGAGAAGAAATACTTAGAAAAATGGTTGAAAACAAACTGCATGCATAAAATGTAAAGCACGACAAACTCAAGTATCTGGCCTTGCTGGCATAGAGGTTATGTAAATGGATTCCAGGCTGGTAGATATTGTGTTTGCATCCCAGTATCAGCTCTCACACAGAGTGAGTTTTAAACTTCTCAGTGGATAGATATATATGGCTGCTACACGTGACTTCTCTCACACAAACCACTAACATTTATCCACTAACCCACTGTTCTGGACAGCCAGCCCAGATTGTTGAGATGTGTGCCCAGAACAGCATACTTGAACCTTCGTTGGAAGGAAATGTTTTATTTAACGATGCACTCAACATATTTTATTTATGGTTATATGCTGTCACACATGTGGTTAAGGACCACACATATATTGAGAGAGGAAACCCACTATCGCCACTTCATGGGCTACTCTTTTATATGCACCATCCCACAGACAGGATAGTACATACCACCACCTTTGTTACACCAGCTGTGGAGCACTGGCTGGAACGAGAAATAGCCCAATGGGTCCACCGTGCATCAAGCAAATGCTTTACCACTGGGCTACATCCCACCCACTGAACCTTGGTTGGATATTAGCACAAAAATAAATTGAACTGAAACAACGTGAGCACATACTCTCACATTTTGCTACCTCGTGTGTTAAGAGCTGGAAAAAGAAAAGCAACACATCATAAACTGTCTTCACGAATAAGACTTCCTCTTTAGTACATTCCAGCCAGTGCACCACCACTGTCATATCAAAGGCCACGGTATTTCCTACCCTGCCTGTGGGATGGTGCATATAAAAGATCCCTTGCTGCTAATCAAAATGAGTAGTCCATGAAGTGGCTACAGCTAGTTTCCTCTCTCAGTATCTGTGTGGTCCTTAACCATATGTCCGATGCCATATATCCGTAAATAAAATGTGCTGAGTGCATCGTTAAATAAAACATTTCCTTCCTTTTTAGTAAGGAACTCAGGTGTAATTGTCCCTATTCATCCTCTGCCACACTTTTAACACTGACTTAACCACTAATCAAAGATGGTATAGGAATCCTTTGTATGAATCTGAGTAGCCTACAGGTGACCACGTACCTGACACCTGCACACAAACACTGTACTCGTACTCTCTGCATCACAGTTGTTGTTTATCATACTATCGTCCACATGACTACATCCATTTGCATTGCACGACTGTTCTGTGCTGTACAACCGCCTCCTAGCATAGTCATAAGCCTCGCGACTTGTGCGTCTTATATCAAACACATAATTTTTGCCTGTAATTTAATAAAATTTAAATTATTGCTTCATAAATATTTTCTGTGCTGGGACTAGTGTTCATAACATTTCCAAAGAAGGCAGCTATATTAAACACAAATCAATGTGATTTATTTATAATGAGATAATTTCAACATTTAAAAAGGTAGCTAAAATGGACACCACAAGGGCCAGTTAATTCTACCAGTTAAGCATTAGAACTTAAACATTATATTAAAAACAAACATTAAATTATTAATTTTATGAAGTTATGCTTAAGTTTAAGCATTGAAAAGATTTTCAGAATTTAAACAATGTAATTTCAGAATGTAAAAGATTTTTAAAAAAGAATTTAAACAATTTATTTTCAGAATATAGAAGAGTTTAAATATTTAACCTACATCAAAGAATTTAAACAGTAATTCTAAAAACAAGCATTAATTCATTTTATATATGAATTTTTTTTTAATTTAAACATCCACCATTTACACACAAAAACACCTTTACCTAGAGAAGTATTTTCATAAAACAAAGATATCAGTGTTCCTTTCAAGTCTCTGCTGTACTGCGATGAGACGTCATCGCGGACCGTATCACAGCGGTAGAACGAGTGCATCTCTGTGACGCAGCGGTACAGTGCGTTGGCCGCGGACACACTGGTCAGTTTGAAAATGAGCGGAATGTTGGGATCCCCCGCCTCGTTGAACACTCGCAGGATCACCTGCTTTATCACATGTGTCGCCATCTGGATTAGAGGGTAGGCAATCCTGTAGGAGAGAAGAAAACAAGAATTCTGAGAGTACTGCTAAAGCAACATAAGGCCCCTACTGGGCCCAAAACAATTTCGTATCTGCAAAGTTCAAAGACCAGAACTGTCAAATATGGGTAAATCGCCTTGAAAGTCAAACTTGATCTGTAACAGAACATTATAAAGCTAACAAAATTTCAAATCAATATATATTGAGGCACTGGAAAAAAAAAAGGTCTGGAAAGCACATTTTCATGTCCTAAGTTCAAGGGTCATAACTCTGTCAAATATGAATTTTTTATTTATTTAAACATCCACCATTTACACACAAAAACATCGTTACCTAGAGAAGTATTTTCATAAAACAAAGAGATCAGTGTTCCTTTCAAGTCTCTGCTGTACTGCCACTCCCATGGCTAATGATATTCAATGTTGGGCTAGTAAATAACTACTATGGCCATGCCCAATGGCTAGTGAAGAAAAAGATCAGATCTTGCAGTCTATCTTGTAAATATGAATATCCAGCCCCCACCCCAACCCATCAATGTTAGTGTTTTGAAGCTGTTGTAAAGGAACATACCCTTGTTTCAACCCGTGAAAATTAATATGAACTTTAGTTGATCTACAAACCTGCAACACATTTTGATAAAGTTACAGTTGAGTGAAACACGAGTCTGTGACTTTGAAGTGGTGAATTACTCTCTAAAACTAGACCAAAACTCGACTCCATAACTGTTACTTCTCAGACGCACGATGCGTTTTAAAAAATATCAGAAATGCATTTTGTCATATTAAAAACACCAGGATGACCAAAAACACTTCGAATGTACGGAAATTGATAACCTAAACAATAAAATCTAAGTAAAGTATGATTTCAGTTATCAAAAACGGCTATAATAGTAAAAATTATGCCTTAGTGTTTAAAAACTAGGGTATGTCCCTTTAAAGTAAGGCTAGTGAATTTTTAATTGTGGCTAGTCAGTTTTTTAAATCACTGATCCCATGGCTAGTGGACTTTATACAAATTCTAGAAGCCCTGAACCAATACACTTAAATGGTAGCGGTACCCAATAGGGAAGTCTGAAAGTTTCATAATAACCAAAAAAATTATTAATTTTACATGTGAAATGTAAAGATTACACCTTTAATTACATGCACATACAAAAAAGAAAATCAATCTTGGAAATAATTTCATTTACTGGTAAAATTTATAAAATATATTATGGCAAAATCCTGTAAGGATGGGCAAGGAGTTAATATGCATACGACCGACATATTTGAAAAGAGACAAAACAAAAACCCCACTGGTGTGAGGTCCCGAACATGTGATGTCAGTTTGAATTTGAATTGCATCTGAGATCCCCATATTGACAATTAGCTATTATTATAATGAATACATGATGAAGATTTTCTAAGATCTTTTTTACTCTGTTTTAGCTACAGACCTCCAAAATCTCCCATTGCCTGGATTGATAAGCTTGAAGAGGAAATTAAGTTAGCAATGCATTATAATTCTGATATAATCCTCACTGGTGATTTTAACATTGATCTCCTGTTAGCAAATAACACACCTCAAAAATGGCTAAACATGTTAGAAATATACAATTTACAACAGATAATTACTGACCCAACACGGATAACACAAAATTCTAAAACTCTGATTGATCACATATATGTAACCAATCGTAGCAAAGTACAGGAATCTCATGTTGTTCAATACTCAATTAGCGACCATTATCCTGTTTGCTTTACAAGAAATGGCAAATTTCATACAAAACAAAATGCACACAATACTATTACCTACAGAAATTGTAAACATTTAAATGAGGAGGAGTTTGTTAATGATTTACTAGATGCCCCATTTTATTCTGTGGAATTTGAGGAGGATCTAGATACTTGCTTAAAATTATGGTACAAAAATTTTCAACAATGTATTAGACAAGCATGCCCCTTTAGTTACAAAACGAGTCAAGAGGAAAGAGCAGCCAGGTTGGTATTCCTGTGAAATAACACAAGCCAGACAGTTACGAGACAGATATCACAAGCTATGTATGTGGGATGAATATAAGGTGTGGAGGAACAAAACTAAACAAATTACAGACAAAGCCAAACAAAACTACTATTCTGCTGTGGTGAATGACTCTAGGGATCCAAAATCATTATGGAAATGTATCCATGAGCTAAATCCTCCACATGTATCAAGTCCAGCAGAGCTGAAATCTGACAATGGAACAACACTTAAGGATAAGACCGACATAGCAAACAAATTTAATGACTTCTTTACTTCTTGTATTGAAAATTTGAGAACTAATTCTGGATATGATATGCCAAATCTCGAGAAAGTGGA
The DNA here is from genome assembly GCF_016097555.1 of Gigantopelta aegis. Classification (NCBI taxonomy): domain Eukaryota; kingdom Metazoa; phylum Mollusca; class Gastropoda; order Neomphalida; family Peltospiridae; genus Gigantopelta; species Gigantopelta aegis. The sequence continues at coordinate 34,774,695 of NC_054712.1, forward strand.
ACGTTTTGTAAAAGAGAGACTCCCAAATGAGGAAAAGTTTAAGATAGCTCCTGTACAAATAAATTATCTTTATAATGAGCTTAAGAACTTAAATGTCAATAAATCATCTGGAGATGACAACTTAGGTCCACGAATACTTAAGTTAGGTGCCTTGGCAATTGCTTCTTCGTTAACATTTATTTTTAACAAAATAATAGACAGTGGTATTTATCCACAATGTTTTAAAAATGCTAAAGTTACTCCAATTTTCAAGACTGGTGACAAAACTGAAGCTACAAATTATAGGCCAATATCTGTATTGCCAACACTGTCCAAATTAATAGAAAAACATATCTCCATGCAATTTTATGATTACTTAACAAAATTTAACCTTTTACACTCATCTCAATCAGGTTTTAGACCAAAACACTCATGCCAAACAGCACTTATTGATATAACTGATAAATGGTTACATGAAATGAATGAAGGAAATCTAAATGGAGTCATATTTCTTGATTTCAAAAAAGCTTTTGATGTTGTGGACCATTCAATTCTGATTCAAAAGTTAAACATTTATGGCTGCAAAGGGAATTCTCTTAACTTGTTCCAATCTTATTTAACTAACAGGACACAGCAAGTCACTATAGGAATGGCAACATCAGAACCTAAATCCATTATTTATGGTGTTCCACAGGGTTCCATACTAGGACCTCTTCTCTTTATACTGTACATAAATGATCTTCCACTATACATTGAACATTGTACCACAAGTATGTATGCAGATGATTCAACAATGTTCATGTCAGGGAAAACTGTTACTCAAATTCAAGATAAACTACAGCAAGATCTGAATAGTGTAGAAAAAATGGTGTTCCTATAATAAAATGTTCATAAACACAAAAAAGACCAAATATATGACTATAGGAACAAGACAAAAAGTTACAATCCAAAATGATATTTCTCTTATAATAAATTCAGAACGTCTGCAACACACTGAATGCGAAAAAACTTTTAGGAATTAAAGTTGATAATAATTTAAAATGGACAAATCAGGTTAAACATGTGTCTTCCCTGATCTCTAAACGTCTGTATCTGTTATCAAAAATCATTAGGTATTTAAATTTAGATGCAAGAAAACTTTTCTACAATGGGTATATTTTACCACTCATCGATTACTGCTGTGTAATTTGGGGAAACTGTAATCAGGATGGATTAGAACGTTTACTAAAACTGCAAAAGAGAGCTGCAAGGATGATATTAGATGTAGATCCTATTACTCCATCTGCCCCACTATTTAAACAGTTAAAATGGATGACAATGGAAACACGAATCCACTATCACAAATGTTTACAAATTTATAAATGTCTATACAATGAAGCCCCAAACTATCTTTCAAACTTATTAATATATGTTGGAGAAAACAATCCCTACAACCTTCGAAATGTAGAGGATAGAAATCTATTAATTCCAAAACCTAAAATGTCTTTATTTAAACATGCTTTCAGTTACTCTGGACCAGTACTTTGGAATAAATTGCCTAAAGCTATCCGATCATCGCCAAATACTGCTGTTTTTAAATATAGACTCAAGAAATATTTTCTAAAATAATATCATTTGTACATATGTTTATTGCCATATATGTATTTTCTATTTGTTCATAAATGTATGCATTGTAATTCTGTATTGTTTGTACCTGAGGGCCTCAGGGAAGATTAGCTTTTGCTAACTGTGTTACCCTCACTAAATAAAGAATTTATTATTATTATTATTATTATTAAGTACTTTGCATTTTTTGTACCAATGATTCTAAAGAAAGCACTGCTTTCGCCGAGTGGTAACTCATTACAAATTTCATATTATTGAGATAATCATGCCAAAATTAGGTCGAATCAATTAATTACAAGTACATGCAGTTATATATCATATTAATAATTGTGAAATACGGCACTTGCACCTTTAAGCATGGATCAGGTTCATGTTCTCTGCGTGTACAAGTACCGGTATATATAATTATGTTCAGACTTGTAATTATCTCCATGAGGTTTGTCCACATATAGAGCTGACATCCAAGATGACAATAATAGCTTGCAGGTAGCTAAACTGGCAAGCTATTTTCAAAGTATGCCAGGTTACCAAGAATCTGATGAAAAACACAAGTGTTGTTTTCTATACGATATTATTTCAGGACATAGACCAGTGGTAAAGTGCTCGCTTGATGCGAGATTGGTCCGGGATCGATCCCTGCTGGTAGGCCCATTGGGCTATTTCTCGTCTCAGCCAGTTCACCATGACTAGTATATCAAAGGCTGTGGTATGTACTATCCTGTCTGTGGGATGGTGCATATAAAAGATCCCTTGCTACTAATGGAAAAATGTAACAGCTTTCCTCTAAGGCTATATATCAAAATTACCAAATGTTTGACATCCAATAGCTGATGATTAATAAATCAATGTGCTCCAGTGGTGTCATTAAACAAAACAAACTTTTAACTTTCATTAAACATTCATTCATAACTCTTCCCTGGACATAGCCAAAAAAAAAAACAACATGAGCACCAATATGATTATAATCGCAAACATACAATTAACAATACTCACGTTTCGGCTTCGTTGGTGCGTGAATTGTGTACAAATATTCCCTGCGGACCGACGCCAATGTTCACCACATCACCACACCGTATCCGGGCCTCGTGATACTCTGTCCCATAATGCTCCAGACAGGACACTTCCTGCAGGAGCCGGTACTCGGCACCTGCCGTAGGCGTGCCGATCAGGCGAAGATGGTAACTGTGGATGTCACTCATCAACTTGCCCGTGGGGTCGGCCAGACCATGCAGGAGCAGAGTGTACAGATTGTGCTGGTAGCTGTTCTTGACAGGGTCGCCATACTCCACATACGCCATCAACGCCACCACCTGTGCTATCTGGTCGTCATTGGTTACCTCAAGAGTGCCACACTGTAGGTCATGCTTCACTTGTAAGTAGAACTGATGCCTGGAAAAAATATTTTAAAAAAGAGTTAAAAGCTACACAAAATTTTTTTCCATCATACATGTATCTATTTAGTAAATTTAAATAAACCAGGACTCAAACTTGTACATTGCTAAATTAGATTGAACTAATCTCACGGGAGGGGACCCATCTCTTCTGTCCTGGACCCAGTCACTGACAAAGTCAGAGATTGTGCCCAGGAGAGACATGCTTGAACCTTAATTGGATACAGACACGTTAATATGTTGTCCAATCCAGTCTAATGGGAGGTGGGAGGTGGGGGAGTGATAGCTCTCCTGAAATGATAAGGTATGTATCAAGGTTGGGTTTTTTTCAGAATTGGTGCAACAATGTTTCAAATATGACATTTAACATCCAACTATAAGTCATAGGATTTCAAATTTTATGAGAAATACTTTTTCTGGTCCATGGCCTGTGATTATTGGAACTAGGAATAGGAAGCTGGGTTTTTTTTTTAATAATAATCATGGTGACAGTGGATTATGTTACATGATTTGGTGTAACAGCTGTTCACTTCCATGACTACCAACAAATAATAAAATATCACATTACAAGGCACAATATTTCACAAGAACCGTTGTTCTGTTCGTTGTTCTGTTTGCCCGTCAGTTACGCAATTTTCAAATCACGAGAACCACCAATCGGTTATGTGGTGAACATAAAAAGTAAAAGTACCATATATCAGTAATGAAAGTGAAAATCAGTTTGTTTTTAAATAATCTAAATCACCAATGTAGCATAGAACCGTAGTTCAAGTGTTTTAGGATTAGGTAGGCCTAACTCATCATTTACGAGAACTATATTCACGTAACCTAGATAAAACTCACACGAACTGACTTCCGGTTAAATATTGTCTCCTGCATTACTGGAAACAATCGTTTCAGTAGAATCCAGTGAAACTAGCAATTATTTTAGGCCACTTGTCTCCTAGGCCAGTGACAACCCCTGCAATCACTCATGACAATTGGCAATGCATGCTGTGGAGTTTCTAATTCTCCACGGAACTTTTTTGCCTTGGAATGGTTTTTTTTTTTTCAACAGTATGTTGTTGTTTATTTTGTCATGGACATTTTTTTTATTGCAGGGGTTGCAGTGGAAATAAAGTTTTATGTAAAAAAAAAAATGTTTTGAGTATCACTCAAATGTTGTGTACCCTTAAACATTTTTCTTTTCTGTTTTTTTTAAAAGAGTACCTTGTTGTGTCTTGCAATATGAAGTGTGGCTGCACAAAGAACTTGACTCGGAGCTGAAGACGATGGGGTGCTGGTCCAGTCACCTGCTGAGCAATGCGGTTTCGAAGATTCAACCAGAGTGTTTCCCCCTTGCTACTTCGATACTGCAGTCCAAAGTAATCAGTTTCTATAATCCCAAGCTGCTCACAGACCTAAAATTAAAACAAAACATTTAACATCTGATCTACTTAACCATATCAAACACACATATTATTAAGCTGAAAATTTGGCATATATATAATCTTAAGGAAAATAATGCTATTTAATGAGTCATCAAATGTGTATTTAATCAGGGATCATGCTGAAAACAGTTTCGTTTTAGCCAATCGTTAAGACTTAGGGGATTCGAACCACACTCTCTCAGTACGAGAGTCCAGTGCTCTACCAACTGAGCTAATAGGGAAATAATAAGGAGCTAATAGGGAAATTCCCACTGGCTACTGCCAGTAGAAGCACTTTATACCAACACTACTATATAGAAACCTTTCTTAAAAATGAAAATTTTATTAACCAAATGTTAAATGTTTAGGTCACTTTGCATTTAAAAACAAATTAGCACCACCAGGCTAATTTGGCTATATGGATATGTTTAATCTGTGGGTATTTTGGTGACTAACAGATGTCTTTTACTTTGTGCTTAGTGAAAACGAAATCCACTGCAGAGCCTGTCCTTTAATCCTACTGCATGTCATGTTATGTCATAGGGTTTTACGTGCACATTCAGAACAAGCTGTTGTAGCGCACGGCCGTCGTGGGCCTTGGCCGGCTCCTCCGTCCATGACAGGAAAGGTGGGGGGAGGGGAGAGGAAGGACCGCCTGCACTGGCAGGTGCAAGGGAGCATCAGCAGCCCGATCAAAACGCTTAGCAGGCGAGTGGGGGTGGTGGTGGTGCTATGGAATTTGAATGGAGCAGTTAAATGCCAAAGAGAAAAGGATGCGCAATTTTGATTGAGGGAATTTGGCGCAAATTTTGAACGGTCGACCGAAAGGTAAATGGCCGAGCTAATATAGGTTTTGATATTAGTGAATCGAGAGTAGCTCTTTAATTTTAGACCTTTACGAATCCTACTGTGGCAAAGGATGTGTTAATTAATGCCTTACAAACAAAGGAACTGTCACAATCTTAAGGAGGAGGGAACTAATGTAGTACTGTGTGTGAGTGTGTGGTGTTCATCAGAATGGCTATACTAAAACACGGACTACACACACTCGACCAATGTCCCGTTCGGGCAACTTAAATATTTAAAAAATAATGGCATTAGTCGCCCAAATAATATTATGTGGGCGATCTTCTTTAAAGCTATAACATATGAGCCCCTATTAATATTTCTATTCCACATTAAAATCATGCTTGTGGTTCTCTTACCATAATTTGCCAACATCCATTATTATTTTTGGGACCATCATATTTTTTGGTGAGTTTCGAGCCCTGGTCTGTTAAAAACAATTAATTAGTAACTACTGTTAAATGTTTTAAAATTGTGTAGCAATCTCCGAAACTTGCATAGTGAATTGGGATGCAATACCAAAAAATAATAATCCCTGTTCAGAGACTGTTCTGAGAATGTTGCTGCTGCAACATGCACGGCTTCTAGATTATGGTAGCCCCACTCCCATGGCTAGTGATATTCAATGCCGGGCTAGTAAATAACTAATATTGCCATGCCCGCCGGCTAGTGAAAAAAAATGTGTTAAATGTTGCAGTTAAGTCTATTTTGTAAATATGGATATTCTTACAAACACCCCCACCCCCACCCCCAATGTTAGTGTTTTTAAGCTATAGCTCTCTCTTTAGGTGACATATATCCAATTTTTACTATTATTTAATAAAATTGTATTAACTTGAAGTAGGGCTAGTGAATTTTTAATTGTGGCTAGTACATTTTTTTAGTCAATGATCCCATGGCTAGTGGATTTTATAAAAATTCTAGAAGCCCTGAACATGTTCCCCACTAGTAGAGCCTTTTTTTTTAATGACCCGGGCAGGTCATAGCCCGCTGGTAGAGCCTTGTTTTTTAATGACCCGGGCAGGTCATAGCCCGCTGGTAGAGCCTTGTTTTTTAATGACCCGGGCAGGTCATAGCCCGCTGGTAGAGCCTTGTTTTAATGACCCGGGCAGGTCATAGCCCGCTGGTAGAGCCTTGTTTTTAATGACCCAGGCAGGTCATAGCCCGCTGGTAGAGCCTTGTTTTTAATGACCCGGGCAGGTCATAGCCCGCTAGTAGAGCCTTGTTTTTTAATGACCCGGGCAGGTCATAGCCCACTAGTAGAGCCTTGTTTTTAATGACCCGGGCAGGTCATAGCCCACTAGTGAAGCGCTCGCTTGATCAGGGCTAGCTCTGGCACTCGCCAAAATTCACCAATTGCGAATTTTAAGAACACTTGGTGAATTTTATTTTAATTTGGCATAAAAATAAATGTGTGTAATACTTAATATTTTGTTGGAAAATAGCTATTGATTTTGCATTTTTAAGATGATTTGGCGAAATTTTCTGATTGCCCAGAGCTGGCCCTGCTTGATGTGCGGTCTGTCTGGGATCTATCCCCGTCGGTGGGCCCATTGCGCTACTGTTATATCAAAGGCCATGGTATGTGCTATCCTGTCTGTGCGATGGTGCATATAAAAGATCTCTTGCTACTAATGGAAAAATGTAGCAGTTTTCCCCTCTAAGACTATATGTCAAAATTATCAAAAGTTTAATAAATCAATGTGCTCTAGTGGTGTCGTTAAACAAAACAAACTTTAAACTTTTTTAATGACTACCGGTACTGTTACTGAAACTGTTGGTTGGCCCATTGGGCTATTTCTCGTTCCAGCCAGTGCACCACGACTGGTATATCAAAGGTCATGTTGTGCTATCCTGTCTGTTGAATGATGCATTTAAAAGATCCCTTGCTACTAATGGAAAAAATGTTGCGGGTTTCCTCTCTAAGACTGTGTCAAAAAATCAAATGTTGCGGTGATTAATAAATCCTGTGCTCTAGTGGTGTCGTCAAAATTCTCAATGGAATGTTGTGACAAAGCACATAGCCAGTGATAATATCCGCCCGGTCAATTTTAGTGCTTGAGGGTTAGGGTTAGGGTGGGTTAAGTTAGGGTTAAACAAACCAAAAAAAAAAAAACTGTCAGGGAGAAAATCTCTCATAATGATACAGTGTCATGGAATGAAACACAAACTTCTGACAAAGCTACAGTATTACCACAACGTTTAACCCCTGACTGCTGCTCATCAAATGACATCACTGGTAAACTTTAAACTCATATAAACTGATATGGGTTAACTGGCCTATTTTATGGGGAATAAAATCAGGGTTGTTTACGCGTTAGTTGTTTACGCCGCACTACACTATAATTTATATTATAGGAAAAGCATTTAATATAGCTTTGCTAGTAAAAATAATATTATTAATCAACGTGACTGTTCTATAACTATTTTCTGTTTCATTATTTTTCAATAAACCTATTTCAGTGGCGTTATATCGAGTCTTTTATATTTTAAAGTGCATTATCGCAAACTATTGGACTTTGACCCGATGCCGCCATATTGCTTTGGAGCTGCAAACAGCTGATCGAGTAAACAAAGGAAACCGTCACTCATTCTCGCTAAAAAAGTTATCCGATTTTTCTTAATTTAACCAAAGTTCCTTTCAAAAATACCGTAGCAATGACTAAATCGACTATCGAAGAAACATTTTAAATAAATATAGCATCAGATTTAGTTTTTGGAAAATAATGACATCAACGATCAAAAGAAATGGTGCAGTATGATCACAAACCTTATCGAGACATTCCTGGCCATCGTCTTTTGGATCAACTTGGATTTCCAAAACCACGGAATTGAGCTGCGACACAAAACACCACATATTGTTTTGTTAGCGCTGTGTCCGCACATAGAAATGTTACCATTTAATTCGGCTACATGTAAGACTGACAATAAATACGCCCAGGCGCTTTTCAGAAAAATATAATCGAGAAAACCCCCGATGAAGTAAGCATCACGTGCAATCCCGCCAATCAAATGAATCCTATTGAGAGTGAAACCAATCAGCGATTAGAGGCGTGGTTTCCATCCTAAAAATAACAACAAATACACGTGACCGAAGAGTGGACCATTGCGGCTGTCAGTTGTCATCGATGTGTATTCCATAGTATCTATGTCCGTATTGCATATTCATGTGCAATCGGCATGCTGATTAAAGTGCTGATAGCATTTTTAATTACAATAAGGTAAAAATAACAATACAAAAAGAAATGAAAGTGTGATATAACGGTAAAAAAACCCCAAAACGCATGTGTCGGACAGCGTTGGTTATATGGGTTAAAAGTTCAATAACCCACGCAGTGTGTTAAGTCTTGAAGGGTCAAAGTCTAAAACCATGAACAGAGAAATTCCTTCTGATCTAATTAATCTATTTCTGATATATAGATTGATATGTACGGTAAATGAGTTCAGCCGTATTTAATAAAATAATTCAGCTGTGATCGATCTTTATAATTATATCACATCTTTTATCTTATATCATCTTATATCACAATTGTATTTTCAAAGTAGGCCTAATTTCATTTTTATTATGTATTGTTGTTATAGTTTTTTTTAAATCCTGCGATGTTGTCATTGATCTTTTATAACTAACTTTCAAATAATTTTAATATTATTAATATGTTATTATAGTTATATTGCTTGTTTTATAGCTATTTTCCCACGCACGTGTGTACTTAGCCTAACATAAGCGAGGCGGGGTGGGGGGGGGGGGGTTAAAACTAAATCATAATGAATGACTGAAGGATTAACGACACCTAGCACGAAAAATACATCGGCAGTATGGGTGTCAAACAAATGTAAGTGTGTGTGTGTGTGTGTGTGTGTGTGTGTGTGTGTAAATATACATGTATATGAATGACTGAAGGATTAACGACACCCCAGCACTAAAAATACATCGGCAATGTGGGTGTCAACCAAATTATTCTTGCCTCGCAAATTGTCCCATGACGTTGCTATATAGCAGTTTTCGATCTAACACACACACACACACACACACACACACACACACACACACCCCCCCCCCCCCCACACACACACACACACACACACCTTACTACTCTCTTTTCTTTAGCCTTGCACGTCTGATATCTGAGGTTACATGGTACTGGGGCAGATAAAATCCGGACTATGATTTTAGTGCTGGCCACTAATTATTGATCCACTTTAAAAAAAACAAAAAAAACGCCGTAATTTGAAATATGCTGAGGTGTCTTTAAACAAATGTTGCTTCTTTTTTTGTTTTTAAATTAAGAGCAGTATTTTTAAACTCCTAATAAATAAAAAAAATTCTCAAAAAATGCAAAAACAAACTTGAAAAAAGTCTTCACGTCTGGCTAAGAGTGTCTATATACAAAGGCTTACTTGTGTTTTAAGTTAAAGGTTATTTTTGTTTAACGGCACCACTAGAGCACGCTGATTTATTAATCATCGACTATTGGATGTCAAACGTTTGGTAATTTTGACATATATTCTTAGACGGTTGATCCATTCAGTTGACTGGGTTTTTTCTCGTTCCAACCATTGCACCACAACTGGACAAAGGCCGTGTTATGTGCTTTCCTGTCTGTGGGAAAGTGCATATAAAAGATCCCGCGCTGCATTAGAAAAAATGTCGCGGGTTTCCTCTGATGACTACGTGTCAAAATTACCAAATATTTGACATCCAATAGCCTATGATTAATTAATCAATGTGCTCTAGTGGTGTCGTTATACAAAATAAACTTCTTCTGAAATACGGCCACAGAATGTAATTAATTTAAAGTCGAAGACTCTAATTTCTGAGGCGTGTAGTTTTGTTGTTGTTTCAAAACAAAGCAAACTACACTTTGAGCCAAACAAATTCCAGGACGACCAGAAAACATACCGAATTTATCAAATTAATCATTTAAAGATGAAATAGTATGCAATGGGTACATTAAAGGTGAACTGTGACGGTACATGCTCTTAATTTCTTTTCGCCTGTGGCGATATTAATTGTGTTAGAGGGCCGTGTGCAGTTCCAATATGCACTTAAGCCCAGGTGGACACTTTGTTACGTAATACCTACGCTGCGCGACGGTGGTCGAGCTGTTCCAATACACACCCAGCCCAGGTGTGGAGGCCATGTGGCCAGTAGTTACGTAATAACTCCGGTAGTGCTGTTTATGACCAGGGGATTGCTCGCGGAATGGCGACAGCCAGTCTGGGCGATCTAAGAAAAATATGCCGGCGTGGACGCTGTGGAAATATCACTTGATAGGGGGAGGACCGCGATGTACCCCCAGGCGATATTCGGTTTTTATGATAAATAGCTAGGGTTTTAGAGATATCGCGGAGAAACATAGGAAGGCTGCAGGGGAAACGGACGTCGTCCACTGAACGAAATATATAAGTTCAGTCCGGACGTGGTAAATATATTTTTCTGCTCTGTGTATAACCTTGATGTGATTGATGTGACTTTAAATATTTTAATACTGTATTATACCAATATTATTTAGACGGTGCTGCCGGTCATCTGACGCAGTATACTGTAGGCTCACTGTTCTGAATAATGATTAAGGCTTAGCCAGTCATCCTAGAGGACCTAGGTAAACTGTAGGTTATTGTCTTTATTGTAATAGGTACCAGTATTAAGTCTGTATTACAAGGTTATTGAATGAGTAGTTAGGGTTAATTAAAAATTAACCAGTTAGGAATAGAGTTGTAATTCCTTTATTAATTAAGTTCCCCTGGCAGCGTTTCTCAATTATCACACGTTACTGAACGAGTAGTAAGGGTTAATTAAAAATTAACCAGTTAGGAATAGAGTTGTAATTCCTTTATTAATTAAGTTCTCCTGGAAGCGTTTCTCAATTATCACACGTGTGGGTGTTGTGTCACGGTGAAGTGATTAGCATATTGTGAAAACTAGACACCTAGAGATTAACTAATTAAGTGATCAGTTCTGGGTTGTTATTATTTGTTGTTGTTAATTAACTACTGCGGCAGTACATTTGTCAGCGTAGGTTAATACAGATTCCAAAGTGTATTGTGTTTTTGTTGTGTTTTCTAGTGAACTAAACGTGCTATAATAATATATACTTTATATAAGATCTTATCTCTGATCATACCTAGACGAGCCAGCGGGTATAACTGCCTGTTACAGAGAGATCTAATAGATATACAGTTAGGAGAGATATTTGGACAATCGTGTTTCATTCAGTTACGGGTATTATAGGATCCCCGTGACATGAACACTGTGTAATAACCTATACTATTTGACGCAACTACGGTCGGTGCATTAATCAATTAATTCTAATATAAGAACCCCCTATCCACGCAACAGACAAGCTGAGTCAACAAAACTGAACATATATTGCTACATTATCTGGGATAACAAATAATTTTGTCGGACGTTGCACTTTTCTATCTTATCTTATGTTTGAACAAACTTACCTGTACGATTTTATATCAAAGTGTTTTCCAAACGTGACCTGTGTACGAATAAGGGGGTCGTGACATGTGTACGAATAACGGGGTCGTGACCGTGGCGTGTTGGTTAGTACTGTTATTCTCCAGGCAGACTCTACCCTTTGATATTTAAAGGGGCATACTCTAGTTTTTAAACACTGACGCATATTTTTTTGACTATTATAACAATTTTTGATAACTTAAATCATACTTTACTTAGATTTTATTGTTTATATTATTAATTTCCGTACATTCGAAGTGTTTTTGGTCATCCTGGTGTTTTTAATATCACAAAATGCATTTCTCATATTTTTAAAAACGCACGTGCGTCTGAGATGTAACAGTTATGGAGTCGAGTTTTAGTCTATTTTTAGAGGGTATTTCACCATTTCGAAGTCACAGACTCTTGTTTCACTCTATTGTAACGTTATCCAAATGTGTTACAGGTTTGAAGATTAACTAAACTTAGTGTTAATTTTCACGGGTTGAAACTAGGGTATGTCCCTTTAAAGGTAGCGGTACTTGTTGTTCTAACTTAGTTTCTTGTTTTCAATAGTCGTTTCTCTAGATCTATTGTGTTCTTTTGCTGAAATTCGGTTTAACATTTTTGCATTCAGATTTACTACCAATAATATTTTTTATTCAGAATTATTGGAGGGGCTAGAGCCCCCCCCCCCCCATCCCCCTCCCCCAGCCCCATGGTCCACCGTGCCTGTGTACATGTCCTACGTTTGGCGGATGAAATTTGGAGGAGGTGGGGTCAGTGGGTTACCATACCCCCACCACATCCGTTGTAATCCCCCTTTGCAAAATCATGGATCCGTCCCTACTGTACCTTTTAAAATTATATTTATATCTTACCGCATTTTTAACATTTCTGATCTATTCACGAACAAAAGCATTTATATAATATAATTTATATAATATTTTTGATTGTGAAATCCTGGACGAATTTGGGTGTAATGTGTCGTACGGTCACTTTAAGCAAGGTACGTCCAGAGGACACTTGGACTAAGGGTGGATACGGCGGATCTATGAAGGGACATGGGGACGCGTCCCCCTAAATATATTCAACTGCTCCTTTTGTTTTCCTCATCATTTTAATTTTTTTTATTAGGATGCCCTTTTGATGAGATGGTCCTTTTATCCTCACCCCCCCCCCCCCCCCCCCCGCAATTTTTGTTCTCTGGATCCGCTCCTGTAAGGGATACCTGTAAGTATGTTTCCGTTATAGTAGAATCATTATTCAAGTCATCCGGCAAGGCTGCTGTATCATTCATCGATGGATTGGATATGTCCAATTGAGGTTCAAGCACGCTGTCCTGGACACGCATCTCAGCTGTCTGTCCAGGACTAGAGGTTAGTCGTTAGCGGTTAGCGAGAGATAAGGGGGTGTTCTGATCTTACACCTACCCATTGAGCCGATAAAACTCGCTTTGGGTGGGGTGGGAGCCAGTACCGGGATGCGAACCCTGTACCTACCAGCCTTACGTCCGATGGCTTAACCACGACACCACCGAAGCAGGTAATCAGCACAGAAGCGGGATCTAGCTCGGTTGGTAGGGCGCTCGCCCCAGGTTCTTGTGTCGTAGAATCAGTCGACCAAATCTCTGATTGTTTGGGTTTTTTTCCTGCCCCAACCGGTTCACCACGACTGGTATATCAAAGCAGGCACGTGCGCAGGGGGGGGGGGGGGGGGGGGGGGGGGGGGGGTCGACCCCCCCCTGCTCAAGGCAAACAAAAATTCATATCCCCCCCAGACCCCCCGCGCACGCCCCTGCAAAGACTGTGGTATATGCTATCGTGTGTATGTCATGATGCACATAAAATAGGGTCTAGGATCGATCCCTTTCACTGGGCCCGTTGGGGCTATTTCTCATTCCAGCCAGTGCACCACGACTGGTATACCAAAGATCTGTGTATACGCTATCGTGTCTATGGGATGATGCGTATAAAAGATCCCTTGCTGCTAATTAATCATCAGCTATAGGATGTCAAACATTTGGTAAACATAAGGCTAAAGACCTCTCTCTCTCTCTCTCTCTCTCTCTCTCTCTCTCTCTCTCTCTCTCTCTCTCTCTCTCCTCTCTCTCTCTCTCTCTCTCTCTCTCTCTCTCTCTCTCTCTCTCTCTGTCTCTCTCTTCTCTATCTGTGTCTGTCTCTCTTTACGTACGTGTATGTACGTGTATATACATTTAAAATGATAGGCAAAATATTCTCTCTCTCTCTCTCTCTCTCTCTCTCTCTCTCTCTCTCTCTCTCTCTCTCTCTCTCTCTCTCTCTCACACACACACACACACACACACACACACACTCACAAACCCATTCCGAGTCATAATATGTATGTTAAGAAAGACACATCATCTCTCTCTCTATCTCTCTCTCTCTCTCTCTCTCTCTCTCTCTCTCTCTCTCTCTCTCTCTCTCTCTCTCTCTCTCTCTCTCTCTCTCTCTCTCTCTCCTCTCTCTCTCTCTCTCGCATGTGTTGTTTTATTTTTACCGCTGACAAGGAAATGAAAACTGGGCCTAACGATCAATGATGTCATGTTACCTGTTAGGTGTTATTACACATATTTGAAACACAATTGCCGCTGACGAAAGCAAAATGTGTTAAGGAATCATTAACTATTAACTTAAGTTTATTTTCTTCTTCTTTTTTTTCTGTTTCTATTCTTCTTTTTTCCCTCCACCTACATCAGTCATGAGAGAGGCGAGACGTAGTCCAGTGGTAAAACGCTCGTTTGATGCGCGGTCGGTCTAGGATCGATACCCGTCGGCGAGCCCAGTGGGCTATTTCTCGTTTCAGCCGGTACATCACGACTGGTACATCAAAGGCCGTGGTATATGCTATCCTGTCTGTGGGATAGTGCATATATAAAAGACCTCTTGCTACTAATTAAAAATGTAGTGGGTTTCCTCTCTACGACTACATATCAGAATTAACAAATGTTTGACATCCAATAGCATATGATTAATAAATCAATGTGCTCTAGTGGTGTCGTTAAACACAACACACTTTCTTAACAGTCGTGGGATACAGTAACTTGGATGCGCAGTATACGCTGACAAGTAGCGTAATCCGAGTGTAAATATGAGCCGCTCAGCCAAAACAGTACGGAAACATCTGTTGCTTGCTTACAATCGCGACTAAAATAATCTCATCTAGAATTACGTAAATACGACTCGTGTTTCAAGACTGAATCTCACGTTAACTATTGACATATGAAAGTGGAGTTAAACGGTGGTGCACACTTCACATATAAATCATGAATCTGCGAATCGGTAGGCAATGACCCATTAAGGAAAGAAAGAAATGTTTTATTTAACGACGCACTCAACACATTTTATTTACGGTTATATGGCTTCAGACATAATGGTTAAGGACCACACAGATAATGAGAGAGGAAACCCGCTGTCGCCACTTTGTGGGCTACTCTTTTTGATTAGCAGCATGGGATCTTTTATATGCATTCATCAACAGCAATTGTGTTTCAAATAATTATGTGTAATAACACCTAACAGGTAAGATGACAACATTGATCGTAAGGCCCAGTTTTCACTTCCTTGTCAGTGGTAAAAATAAAACAACATATGCGAGAAAGAGAGAGAGAAGATGTCTTTTTCTTAACATGCATATTATGACTCTGAGTGGGTTTGTGCGTGTTGTGTATGTATGTGTGTGGGTGTGTGTGATGTGAGAGAGGAGAGAGGCTGCTCACGTGAGGTGAGACAGAGAGTGAGAGGGAGCCAGGAGAGAAGAGAGAAAGAGAGAGAGAGCCCACGAGGAGACGAGGGGAGAGAGAGAGAGAGAGCGATGAGAAGCGTTTTGCCTATCATTTAAATTGTGCATACCACGTACGTAAAGCTAGAGAGATAGAGAGAGAGAGAGAGAGCGTGTTTACATTTCCCCCTTACAAATACATTTTAAAACTCAACGTGATTATGTTCAAAGCAACCTTGTGTCATCTTAGCACAGTATTTATCTATTGGTGGGGGAAGGGCACCTACACTTGCATAGGCTGTCCCATTGTGTTTAGGGGATAGAACTGCAAATGTGAACTAAGTGGTGGGGAAAAACTTTTATTGCAAGAACCTTTTTTTCTGAAGTGTCTAGAACCCTAATTTCCCTATTAAAGACCCTGATACTATACCGTTACTATTGAATTATTCTGTTTTTCCCTTGAGCTATAACAGGCCGTAACAGGGAGCAATTTGTGTTTGTTTGAAGGCTTACTTACGCTTACTAATATTGTGTGCATACTATATTCTTTGCTCCATAGTTAACTAGGTAGGCGGACTCGTGTACTGCAGTACGGACTATAGCATACACGTAATATTAACTCGTAGCATGTAATACTTGCATTTTATTTAGTCTCGGTATATGCTAGTCTAACATCGACTTGATTGTGAAAACTTGTTGGTTTTGTGATCCGTGGTGGTGTGGGTGGTTGTGGTTGTGTGTGTTGGTGTGTGTGGTGAGAAGAGAGAGAGTAGAGAAGAAGAGAGAGGAAAGAGAAGAGAAGGAGAGAGAGGAGAATAGGGTACGGTGTGTAATTTAATCGCTGCACCACAACATTTAAATTAATAGCAATATTAAATTTATTTTTTAGAACTTCCCCCGCAAAATACCATTTTTGGCACATT